>NW_027665869.1:0-207438 GCF_963924005.1 Protomyctophum bolini
TGCTTAGCTTAGTCTGTAACTTGAAAACTATGTACCGTATGGCCCTATAAACTGTGTTGGGATGAAAGCTAGCCACTTTGAGCAATGTGGGAAGTGCTGGGGCAGTTTGGGACAACAGGGCCAAAATGTCACTTTCACAGTCCCAAAGTGCCGTTTTCACAGTAAAAAGGCCTGGTTCACTTTTGCTTAGCTTAGTCTGTAACTTGAAAACTATGTACCGTATGGCCCTATAAACTGTGTTGGGATGAAAGCTAGCCACTTTGAGCAATGTGGGAAGTGCTGGGGCAGTTTGGGACAACAGGGCCAAAACCCTAACCCTAACCCTTTCACAGTCCCAAAGTGCCATTTTCACAGTAAAAAAAAAAAAGATTAATTTTGCTTAGCTTAGTCTGTAACTTGAAAACTATGTACCGTATGGCCCTATAAACTGTGTTGGGATGAAAGCTAGCCACTTTGAGCAATGTGGGAAGTGCTGGGGCAGTTTGGGACAACAGGGCCAAAATGTCACTTTCACAGTCCCAAAGTGCCATTTTCACAGTAAAAAGGCCTGGTTCACTTTTGCTTAGCTTAGTCTGTAACTTGAAAACTATGTACCGTATGGCCCTATAAACTGTGTTGGGATGAAAGCTAGCCACTTTGAGCAATGTGGGAAGTGCTGGGGCAGTTTGGGACAACAGGGCCAAAATGTCACTTTCACAGTCCCAAAGTGCCATTTTCACAGTAAAAAGGCCTGGTTCACTTTTGCTTAGCTTAGTCTGTAACTTGAAAACTATGTACCGTATGGCCCTATAAACTGTGTTGGGATGAAAGCTAGCCACTTTGAGCAATGTGGGAAGTGCTGGGGCAGTTTGGGACAACAGGGCCAAAATGTCACTTTCACAGTCCCAAAGTGCCATTTTCACAGTAAAAAGGCCTGGTTCACTTTTGCTTAGCTTAGTCTGTAACTTGAAAACTATGTACCGTATGGCCCTATAAACTGTGTTGGGATGAAAGCTAGCCACTTTGAGCAATGTGGGAAGTGCTGGGGCAGTTTGGGACAACAGGGCCAAAATGTCACTTTCACAGTCCCAAAGTGCCGTTTTCACAGTAAAAAGGCCTGGTTCACTTTTGCTTAGCTTAGTCTGTAACTTGAAAACTATGTACCGTATGGCCCTATAAACTGTGTTGGGATGAAAGCTAGCCACTTTGAGCAATGTGGGAAGTGCTGGGGCAGTTTGGGACAACAGGGCCAAAACCCTAACCCTAACCCTAACCCTTTCACAGTCCCAAAGTGCCATTTTCACAGTAAAAAAAAAAAGATTCATTTTGCTTAGCTTAGTCTGTAACTTGAAACTATGTACAGTATGGCCCTATAAACTGTGTTGGGATGAAAGCTAGCCACTTTGAGCAATGTGGGAAGTGCTGGGGCAGTTTGGGACAACAGGGCCAAAATGTCACTTTCACAGTCCCAAAGTGCCATTTTCACAGTAAAAAGGCCTGGTTCACTTTTGCTTAGCTTAGTCTGTAACTTGAAAACTATGTACCGTATGGCCGTATAAACTGTGTTGGGATGAAAGCTAGCCACTTTGAGCAATGTGGGAAGTGCTGGGGCAGTTTGGGACAACAGGGCCAAAACCCTAACCCTAACCCTAACCCTTTCACAGTCCCAAAGTGCCATTTTCACAGTAAAAAAAAAAAGATTCATTTTGCTTAGCTTAGTCTGTAACTTGAAAACTATGTACCGTATGGCCCTATAAACTGTGTTGGGATGAAAGCTAGCCACTTTGAGCAATGTGGGAAGTGCTGGGGCAGTTTGGGACAACAGGGCCAAAATGTCACTTTCACAGTCCCAAAGTGCCATTTTCACAGTAAAAAGGCCTGGTTCACTTTTGCTTAGCTTAGTCTGTAACTTGAAAACTATGTACCGTATGGCCCTATAAACTGTGTTGGGATGAAAGCTAGCCACTTTGAGCAATGTGGGAAGTGCTGGGGCAGTTTGGGACAACAGGGCCAAAATGTCACTTTCACAGTCCCAAAGTGCCATTTTCACAGTAAAAAGGCCTGGTTCACTTTTGCTTAGCTTAGTCTGTAAATTGAAACTATGTACCGTATGGCCCTAAAAACTGTGTTGGGATGAAAGCTAGCCACTTTGAGCAATGTGGGAAGTGCTGGGGCAGTTTGGGACAACAGGGCCAAAATGTCACTTTCACAGTCCCAAAGTGCCGTTTTCACAGTAAAAAGGCCTGGTTCACTTTTGCTTAGCTTAGTCTGTAACTTGAAAACTATGTACCGTATGGCCCTATAAACTGTGTTGGGATGAAAGCTAGCCACTTTGAGCAATGTGGGAAGTGCTGGGGCAGTTTGGGACAACAGGGCCAAAACCCTAACCCTAACCCTAACCCTTTCACAGTCCCAAAGTGCCATTTTCACAGTAAAAAAAAAAAGATTCATTTTGCTTAGCTTAGTCTGTAACTTGAAAACTATGTACAGTATGGCCCTATAAACTGTGTTGGGATGAAAGCTAGCCACTTTGAGCAATGTGGGAAGTGCTGGGGCAGTTTGGGACAACAGGGCCAAAATGTCACTTTCACAGTCCCAAAGTGCCATTTTCACAGTAAAAAGGCCTGGTTCACTTTTGCTTAGCTTAGTCTGTAACTTGAAAACTATGTACCGTATGGCCGTATAAACTGTGTTGGGATGAAAGCTAGCCACTTTGAGCAATGTGGGAAGTGCTGGGGCAGTTTGGGACAACAGGGCCAAAACCCTAACCCTAACCCTAACCCTTTCACAGTCCCAAAGTGCCATTTTCACAGTAAAAAAAAAAAGATTCATTTTGCTTAGCTTAGTCTGTAACTTGAAAACTATGTACCGTATGGCCCTATAAACTGTGTTGGGATGAAAGCTAGCCACTTTGAGCAATGTGGGAAGTGCTGGGGCAGTTTGGGACAACAGGGCCAAAATGTCACTTTCACAGTCCCAAAGTGCCATTTTCACAGTAAAAAGGCCTGGTTCACTTTTGCTTAGCTTAGTCTGTAACTTGAAAACTATGTACCGTATGGCCCTATAAACTGTGTTGGGATGAAAGCTAGCCACTTTGAGCAATGTGGGAAGTGCTGGGGCAGTTTGGGACAACAGGGCCAAAATGTCACTTTCACAGTCCCAAAGTGCCATTTTCACAGTAAAAAGGCCTGGTTCACTTTTGCTTAGCTTAGTCTGTAACTTGAAAACTATGTACCGTATGGCCCTATAAACTGTGTTGGGATGAAAGCTAGCCACTTTGAGCAATGTGGGAAGTGCTGGGGCAGTTAGGGACAACAGGGCCAAAATGTCACTTTCACAGTCCCAAAGTGCCATTTTCACAGTAAAAAGGCCTGGTTCACTTTTGCTTAGCTTAGTCTGTAAATTGAAAACTATGTACCGTATGGCCCTAAAAACTGTGTTGGGATGAAAGCTAGCCACTTTTAGCAATGTGGGAAGTGCTGGGGCAGTTTGGGACAACAGGGCCAAAACCCTAACCCTAACCCTAACCCTTTCACAGTCCCAAAGTGCCATTTTCACAGTAAAAAAAAAAGATTAATTTTGCTTAGCTTAGTCTGTAACTTGAAAACTATGTACCGTATGGCCCTATAAACTGTGTTGGGATGAAAGCTAGCCACTTTGAGCAATGTGGGAAGTGCTGGGGCAGTTTGGGACAACAGGGCCAAAATGTCACTTTCACAGTCCCAAAGTGCCGTTTTCACAGTAAAAAGGCCTGGTTCACTTTTGCTTAGCTTAGTCTGTAACTTGAAAACTATGTACCGTATGGCCCTATAAACTGTGTTGGGATGAAAGCTAGCCACTTTGAGCAATGTGGGAAGTGCTGGGGCAGTTTGGGACAACAGGGCCAAAATGTCACTTTCACAGTCCCAAAGTGCCATTTTCACAGTAAAAAGGCCTGGTTCACTTTTGCTTAGCTTAGTCTGTAACTTGAAAACTATGTACCGTATGGCCCTATAAACTGTGTTGGGATGAAAGCTAGCCACTTTGAGCAATGTGGGAAGTGCTGGGGCAGTTTGGGACAACAGGGCCAAAATGTCACTTTCACAGTCCCAAAGTGCCATTTTCACAGTAAAAAGGCCTGGTTCACTTTTGCTTAGCTTAGTCTGTAACTTGAAAACTATGTACCGTATGGCCCTAAAAACTGTGTTGGGATGAAAGCTAGCCACTTTGAGCAATGTGGGAAGTGCTGGGGCAGTTTGGGACAACAGGGCCAAAATGTCACTTTCACAGTCCCAAAGTGCCATTTTCACAGTAAAAAGGCCTGGTTCACTTTTGCTTAGCTTAGTCTGTAACTTGAAAACTATGTACCGTATGGCCCTATAAACTGTGTTGGGATGAAAGCTAGCCACTTTGAGCAATGTGGGAAGTGCTGGGGCAGTTTGGGACAACAGGGCCAAAATGTCACTTTCACAGTCCCAAAGTGCCATTTTCACAGTAAAAAGGCCTGGTTCACTTTTGCTTAGCTTAGTCTGTAACTTGAAAACTATGTACCGTATGGCCCTATAAACTGTGTTGGGATGAAAGCTAGCCACTTTGAGCAATGTGGAAAGTGCTGGGGCAGTTTGGGACAACAGGGCCAAAATGTCACTTTCACAGTCCCAAAGTGCCGTTTTCACAGTAAAAAGGCCTGGTTCACTTTTGCTTAGCTTAGTCTGTAACTTGAAAACTATGTACCGTATGGCCCTATAAACTGTGTTGGGATGAAAGCTAGCCACTTTGAGCAATGTGGGAAGTGCTGGGGCAGTTTGGGACAACAGGGCCAAAATGTCACTTTCACAGTCCCAAAGTGCCGTTTTCACAGTAAAAAGGCCTGGTTCACTTTTGCTTAGCTTAGTCTGTAACTTGAAAACTATGTACCGTATGGCCCTATAAACTGTGTTGGGATGAAAGCTAGCCACTTTGAGCAATGTGGGAAGTGCTGGGGCAGTTTGGACAACAGGGCCAAAATGTCACTTTCACAGTCCCAAAGTGCCATTTTCACAGTAAAAAGGCCTGGTTCACTTTTGCTTAGCTTAGTCTGTAACTTGAAAACTATGTACCGTATGGCCCTATAAACTGTGTTGGGATGAAAGCTAGCCACTTTGAGCAATGTGGGAAGTGCTGGGGCAGTTTGGGACAACAGGGCCAAAACCCTAACCCTAACCCTAACCCTTTCACAGTCCCAAAGTGCCATTTTCACAGTAAAAAAAAAAAGATTCATTTTGCTTAGCTTAGTCTGTAACTTGAAAACTATGTACCGTATGGCCCTATAAACTGTGTTGGGATGAAAGCTAGCCACTTTGAGCAATGTGGGAAGTGCTGGGGCAGTTTGGGACAACAGGGCCAAAATGTCACTTTCACAGTCCCAAAGTGCCATTTTCACAGTAAAAAGGCCTGGTTCACTTTTGCTTAGCTTAGTCTGTAACTTGAAAACTATGTACCGTATGGCCCTATAAACTGTGTTGGGATGAAAGCTAGCCACTTTGAGCAATGTGGGAAGTGCTGGGGCAGTTTGGGACAACAGGGCCAAAATGTCACTTTCACAGTCCCAAAGTGCCGTTTTCACAGTAAAAAGGCCTGGTTCACTTTTGCTTAGCTTAGTCTGTAACTTGAAAACTATGTACCGTATGGCCCTATAAACTGTGTTGGGATGAAAGCTAGCCACTTTGAGCAATGTGGGAAGTGCTGGGGCAGTTTGGGACAACAGGGCCAAAACCCTAACCCTAACCCTAACCCTTTCACAGTCCCAAAGTGCCATTTTCACAGTAAAAAAAAAAAGATTCATTTTGCTTAGCTTAGTCTGTAACTTGAAAACTATGTACAGTATGGCCCTATAAACTGTGTTGGGATGAAAGCTAGCCACTTTGAGCAATGTGGGAAGTGCTGGGGCAGTTTGGGACAACAGGGCCAAAATGTCACTTTCACAGTCCCAAAGTGCCATTTTCACAGTAAAAAGGCCTGGTTCACTTTTGCTTAGCTTAGTCTGTAACTTGAAAACGATGTACCGTATGGCCGTATAAACTGTGTTGGGATGAAAGCTAGCCACTTTGAGCAATGTGGGAAGTGCTGGGGCAGTTTGGGACAACAGGGCCAAAACCCTAACCCTAACCCTAACCCTTTCACAGTCCCAAAGTGCCATTTTCACAGTAAAAAAAAAAAGATTCATTTTGCTTAGCTTAGTCTGTAACTTGAAAACTATGTACCGTATGGCCCTATAAACTGTGTTGGGATGAAAGCTAGCCACTTTGAGCAATGTGGGAAGTGCTGGGGCAGTTTGGGACAACAGGGCCAAAATGTCACTTTCACAGTCCCAAAGTGCCATTTTCACAGTAAAAAGGCCTGGTTCACTTTTGCTTAGCTTAGTCTGTAACTTGAAAACTATGTACCGTATGGCCCTATAAACTGTGTTGGGATGAAAGCTAGCCACTTTGAGCAATGTGGGAAGTGCTGGGGCAGTTTGGGACAACAGGGCCAAAATGTCACTTTCACAGTCCCAAAGTGCCATTTTCACAGTAAAAAGGCCTGGTTCACTTTTGCTTAGCTTAGTCTGTAACTTGAAAACTATGTACCGTATGGCCCTATAAACTGTGTTGGGATGAAAGCTAGCCACTTTGAGCAATGTGGGAAGTGCTGGGGCAGTTTGGGACAACAGGGCCAAAATGTCACTTTCACAGTCCCAAAGTGCCATTTTCACAGTAAAAAGGCCTGGTTCACTTTTGCTTAGCTTAGTCTGTAAATTGAAAACTATGTACCGTATGGCCCTAAAAACTGTGTTGGGATGAAAGCTAGCCACTTTGAGCAATGTGGGAAGTGCTGGGGCAGTTTGGGACAACAGGGCCAAAACCCTAACCCTAACCCTAACCCTTTCACAGTCCCAAAGTGCCATTTTCACAGTAAAAAAAAAAGATTCATTTTGCTTAGCTTAGTCTGTAACTTGAAAACTATGTACCGTATGGCCCTATAAACTGTGTTGGGATGAAAGCTAGCCACTTTGAGCAATGTGGGAAGTGCTGGGGCAGTTTGGGACAACAGGGCCAAAATGTCACTTTCACAGTCCCAAAGTGCCGTTTTCACAGTAAAAAGGCCTGGTTCACTTTTGCTTAGCTTAGTCTGTAACTTGAAAACTATGTACCGTATGGCCCTATAAACTGTGTTGGGATGAAAGCTAGCCACTTTGAGCAATGTGGGAAGTGCTGGGGCAGTTTGGGACAACAGGGCCAAAATGTCACTTTCACAGTCCCAAAGTGCCATTTTCACAGTAAAAAGGCCTGGTTCACTTTTGCTTAGCTTAGTCTGTAACTTGAAAACTATGTACCGTATGGCCCTATAAACTGTGTTGGGATGAAAGCTAGCCACTTTGAGCAATGTGGGAAGTGCTGGGGCAGTTTGGGACAACAGGGCCAAAATGTCACTTTCACAGTCCCAAAGTGCCATTTTCACAGTAAAAAGGCCTGGTTCACTTTTGCTTAGCTTAGTCTGTAACTTGAAAACTATGTACCGTATGGCCCTAAAAACTGTGTTGGGATGAAAGCTAGCCACTTTGAGCAATGTGGGAAGTGCTGGGGCAGTTTGGGACAACAGGGCCAAAATGTCACTTTCACAGTCCCAAAGTGCCATTTTCACAGTAAAAAGGCCTGGTTCACTTTTGCTTAGCTTAGTCTGTAACTTGAAAACTATGTACCGTATGGCCCTATAAACTGTGTTGGGATGAAAGCTAGCCACTTTGAGCAATGTGGGAAGTGCTGGGGCAGTTTGGGACAACAGGGCCAAAATGTCACTTTCACAGTCCCAAAGTGCCATTTTCACAGTAAAAAGGCCTGGTTCACTTTTGCTTAGCTTAGTCTGTAACTTGAAAACTATGTACCGTATGGCCCTATAAACTGTGTTGGGATGAAAGCTAGCCACTTTGAGCAATGTGGAAAGTGCTGGGGCAGTTTGGGACAACAGGGCCAAAATGTCACTTTCACAGTCCCAAAGTGCCGTTTTCACAGTAAAAAGGCCTGGTTCACTTTTGCTTAGCTTAGTCTGTAACTTGAAAACTATGTACCGTATGGCCCTATAAACTGTGTTGGGATGAAAGCTAGCCACTTTGAGCAATGTGGGAAGTGCTGGGGCAGTTTGGGACAACAGGGCCAAAATGTCACTTTCACAGTCCCAAAGTGCCGTTTTCACAGTAAAAAGGCCTGGTTCACTTTTGCTTAGCTTAGTCTGTAACTTGAAAACTATGTACCGTATGGCCCTATAAACTGTGTTGGGATGAAAGCTAGCCACTTTGAGCAATGTGGGAAGTGCTGGGGCAGTTTGGACAACAGGGCCAAAATGTCACTTTCACAGTCCCAAAGTGCCATTTTCACAGTAAAAAGGCCTGGTTCACTTTTGCTTAGCTTAGTCTGTAACTTGAAAACTATGTACCGTATGGCCCTATAAACTGTGTTGGGATGAAAGCTAGCCACTTTGAGCAATGTGGGAAGTGCTGGGGCAGTTTGGGACAACAGGGCCAAAATGTCACTTTCACAGTCCCAAAGTGCCGTTTTCACAGTAAAAAGGCCTGGTTCACTTTTGCTTAGCTTAGTCTGTAACTTGAAAACTATGTACCGTATGGCCCTATAAACTGTGTTGGGATGAAAGCTAGCCACTTTGAGCAATGTGGGAAGTGCTGGGGCAGTTTGGGACAACAGGGCCAAAACCCTAACCCTAACCCTAACCCTTTCACAGTCCCAAAGTGCCATTTTCACAGTAAAAAAAAAAAGATTCATTTTGCTTAGCTTAGTCTGTAACTTGAAAACTATGTACCGTATGGCCCTATAAACTGTGTTGGGATGAAAGCTAGCCACTTTGAGCAATGTGGGAAGTGCTGGGGCAGTTTGGGACAACAGGGCCAAAATGTCACTTTCACAGTCCCAAAGTGCCATTTTCACAGTAAAAAGGCCTGGTTCACTTTTGCTTAGCTTAGTCTGTAACTTGAAAACTATGTACCGTATGGCCCTATAAACTGTGTTGGGATGAAAGCTAGCCACTTTGAGCAATGTGGGAAGTGCTGGGGCAGTTTGGGACAACAGGGCCAAAATGTCACTTTCACAGTCCCAAAGTGCCATTTTCACAGTAAAAAGGCCTGGTTCACTTTTGCTTAGCTTAGTCTGTAACTTGAAAACTATGTACCGTATGGCCCTATAAACTGTGTTGGGATGAAAGCTAGCCACTTTGAGCAATGTGGGAAGTGCTGGGGCAGTTTGGGACAACAGGGCCAAAATGTCACTTTCACAGTCCCAAAGTGCCATTTTCACAGTAAAAAGGCCTGGTTCACTTTTGCTTAGCTTAGTCTGTAACTTGAAAACTATGTACCGTATGGCCCTAAAAACTGTGTTGGGATGAAAGCTAGCCACTTTGAGCAATGTGGGAAGTGCTGGGGCAGTTTGGGACAACAGGGCCAAAACCCTAACCCTAACCCTTTCACAGTCCCAAAGTGCCATTTTCACAGTAAAAAAAAATATATTCATTTTGCTTAGCTTAGTCTGTAACTTGAAAACTATGTACCGTATGGCCCTATAAACTGTGTTGGGATGAAAGCTAGCCACTTTGAGCAATGTGGGAAGTGCTGGGGCAGTTTGGGACAACAGGGCCAAAATGTCACTTTCACAGTCCCAAAGTGCCATTTTCACAGTAAAAAGGCCTGGTTCACTTTTGCTTAGCTTAGTCTGTAACTTGAAAACTATGTACCGTATGGCCCTATAAACTGTGTTGGGATGAAAGCTAGCCACTTTGAGCAATGTGGGAAGTGCTGGGGCAGTTTGGGACAACAGGGCCAAAATGTCACTTTCACAGTCCCAAAGTGCCATTTTCACAGTAAAAAGGCCTGGTTCACTTTTGCTTAGCTTAGTCTGTAACTTGAAAACTATGTACCGTATGGCCCTATAAACTGTGTTGGGATGAAAGCTAGCCACTTTGAGCAATGTGGGAAGTGCTGGGGCAGTTTGGGACAACAGGGCCAAAATGTCACTTTCACAGTCCCAAAGTGCCATTTTCACAGTAAAAAGGCCTGGTTCACTTTTGCTTAGCTTAGTCTGTAACTTGAAAACTATGTACCGTATGGCCCTATAAACTGTGTTGGGATGAAAGCTAGCCACTTTGAGCAATGTGGGAAGTGCTGGGGCAGTTTGGGACAACAGGGCCAAAATGTCACTTTCACAGTCCCAAAGTGCCATTTTCACAGTAAAAAGGCCTGGTTCACTTTTGCTTAGCTTAGTCTGTAACTTGAAAACTATGTACCGTATGGCCCTATAAACTGTGTTGGGATGAAAGCTAGCCACTTTGAGCAATGTGGGAAGTGCTGGGGCAGTTTGGGACAACAGGGCCAAAATGTCACTTTCACAGTCCCAAAGTGCCATTTTCACAGTAAAAAGGCCTGGTTCACTTTTGCTTAGCTTAGTCTGTAACTTGAAAACTATGTACCGTATGGCCCTATAAACTGTGTTGGGATGAAAGCTAGCCACTTTGAGCAATGTGGAAAGTGCTGGGGCAGTTTGGGACAACAGGGCCAAAATGTCACTTTCACAGTCCCAAAGTGCCGTTTTCACAGTAAAAAGGCCTGGTTCACTTTTGCTTAGCTTAGTCTGTAACTTGAAAACTATGTACCGTATGGCCCTATAAACTGTGTTGGGATGAAAGCTAGCCACTTTGAGCAATGTGGGAAGTGCTGGGGCAGTTTGGGACAACAGGGCCAAAATGTCACTTTCACAGTCCCAAAGTGCCGTTTTCACAGTAAAAAGGCCTGGTTCACTTTTGCTTAGCTTAGTCTGTAACTTGAAAACTATGTACCGTATGGCCCTATAAACTGTGTTGGGATGAAAGCTAGCCACTTTGAGCAATGTGGGAAGTGCTGGGGCAGTTTGGACAACAGGGCCAAAATGTCACTTTCACAGTCCCAAAGTGCCATTTTCACAGTAAAAAGGCCTGGTTCACTTTTGCTTAGCTTAGTCTGTAACTTGAAAACTATGTACCGTATGGCCCTATAAACTGTGTTGGGATGAAAGCTAGCCACTTTGAGCAATGTGGGAAGTGCTGGGGCAGTTTGGGACAACAGGGCCAAAATGTCACTTTCACAGTCCCAAAGTGCCGTTTTCACAGTAAAAAGGCCTGGTTCACTTTTGCTTAGCTTAGTCTGTAACTTGAAAACTATGTACCGTATGGCCCTATAAACTGTGTTGGGATGAAAGCTAGCCACTTTGAGCAATGTGGGAAGTGCTGGGGCAGTTTGGGACAACAGGGCCAAAATGTCACTTTCACAGTCCCAAAGTGCCGTTTTCACAGTAAAAAGGCCTGGTTCACTTTTGCTTAGCTTAGTCTGTAACTTGAAAACTATGTACCGTATGGCCCTATAAACTGTGTTGGGATGAAAGCTAGCCACTTTGAGCAATGTGGGAAGTGCTGGGGCAGTTTGGGACAACAGGGCCAAAACCCTAACCCTAACCCTAACCCTTTCACAGTCCCAAAGTGCCATTTTCACAGTAAAAAAAAAAAGATTCATTTTGCTTAGCTTAGTCTGTAACTTGAAAACTATGTACCGTATGGCCCTATAAACTGTGTTGGGATGAAAGCTAGCCACTTTGAGCAATGTGGGAAGTGCTGGGGCAGTTTGGGACAACAGGGCCAAAATGTCACTTTCACAGTCCCAAAGTGCCATTTTCACAGTAAAAAGGCCTGGTTCACTTTTGCTTAGCTTAGTCTGTAACTTGAAAACTATGTACCCTATGGCCCTATAAACTGTGTTGGGATGAAAGCTAGCCACTTTGAGCAATGTGGGAAGTGCTGGGGCAGTTTGGGACAACAGGGCCAAAATGTCACTTTCACAGTCCCAAAGTGCCATTTTCACAGTAAAAAGGCCTGGTTCACTTTTGCTTAGCTTAGTCTGTAACTTGAAAACTATGTACCGTATGGCCCTATAAACTGTGTTGGGATGAAAGCTTGCCACTTTAACAATAATATAGTTTAATAATATAGTTTAATAATATACTTAATAATATAGTTTAATAATATACTTAATAATATAGGTTATATAACCTAACCTATATATATTAAACTATATATATTAAACTATATTATTAAACTATATTATTAAAGTATATTATTAAAGTATATTATTAAAGTATATTATTAAGTATATTATTAAACTATATTATTAAAGTATATTATTAAAGTATATTATTAAGTATATTATTAAGTATAATAAAGTATATTATTAAAGTATATTATTAAAGTATATTATTAAAGTATATTATTAAGTATATTATTAAGTATATTATTAAAGTATATTATTAAAGTATATTATTAAAGTATATTATTAAGTATATTATTAAAGTATATTATTAAAGTATATTATTAAAGTATATTATTAAGTATATTATTAAGTAGATTATTAAGTATATTATTAAACTATATTATTAAGTATATTATTAAACTATATTATTAAACTATATTATTAAACTATATTATTAAACTATATTATTAAACTATATTATTAAGTATATTATTAAAGTATATTATTAAAGTATATTATTAAGTATGTTATTAAGTATATTATTAAAGTATATTTTTTAAAGTATATTATTAAAGTATATTATTAAAGTATATTATTAAACTATATTATTAAACTATATTATTAAACTATATTATTAAGTATATTATTAAACTATATTATTAAACTATATTATTAAACTATATTATTAAGTATATTATTAAACTATATTATTAAACTATATTATTAAAGTATATTATTAAACTATATTATTAAAGTATATTATTAAACTATATTATTAAAGTATATTATTAAACTATATTATTAAGTATATTATTAAACTATATTATTAAACTATAGTATAAAGTATATTATTAAACTATATTATTAAACTATATTATTAAAGTATATTATTAAAGTATATTATTAAACTATATTATTAAAGTATATTATTAAAGTATATTATTAAAGTATATTATTAAACTATATTATTAAACTATATTATTAAACTATATTATTAAGTATATTATTAAACTATATTATTAAACTATATTATTGAACTATATTATTAAACTATATTATTAAAGTATATTTTAAGTATATTATTAAACTATATTATTAAGTATATTATTAAGTATATTATTAAAGTATATTATTAAACTATATTATTAAGTATATTATTAAAGTATATTATTAAAGTATATTATTAAAGTATATTATTAAAGTATATTATTAAAGTATATTATTAAAGTATATTATTTAAGTATATTATTAAAGTATATTATTTAAGTATATTATTAAAGTATATTATTAAGTATATTATTAAAGTATATTATTAAAGGATATTATTAAAGGATATTATTCAACTATATTATTAAGTATATTATTAAAGTATATTATTAAAGTATATTATTAAGTATATTATTAAACTATATTATTCAACTATATTATTCAACTATATTATTAAAGTATATTATTAAAGTATATTATTAAACTATATTATTAAGTATATTATTAAGTATATTATTAAAGTATATTATTCAACTATATTATTCAACTATATTATTAAAGTATATTATTAAACTATATTATTAAGTATATTATTAAGTATATTATTAAAGTATATTATTAAACTATATTATTAAAGTATATTATTAAACTATATTATTACGTATATTATTAAACTATAGTATAAAGTATATTATTAAAGTATATTATTAAAGTATATTATTAAAGTATATTATTAAAGTATATTATTAAAGTATATTATTAAACTATATTATTAAAGTATATTATTAAACTATATTATTAAGTATATTATTAAACTATATTATTAAACTATATTATTGAACTATATTATTAAACTATATTATTAAAGTATATTTTTTAAAGTATATTATTAAACTATATTATTAAACTATATTATTAAACTATATTATTAAGTATATTATTAAACTATATTATTAAAGTATATTTTAAGTATATTATTAAAGTATATTATTAAAGTATATTATTAAAGTATATTATTAAAGTATATTATTCAACTATATTATTAAAGTATATTATTAAAGTATATTATTAAACTATAGTATTAAAGTATATTATTAAACTATATTATTAAGTATATTATTAAACTATATTATTAAGTATATTATTAAAGTATATTATTAAACTATATTATTAAGTATATTATTAAAGTATATTATTAAAGTATATTATTAAAGTATATTATTAAAGTATATTATTAAAGTATATTATTAAGTATATTATTAAAGTATATTATTAAAGTATATTATTAAAGTATATTATTAAGTATATTATTAAACTATATTATTACGTATATTATTAAAGTATATTATTAAAGTATATTATTAAAGTATATTATTAAAGTATATTATTAAAGTATATTATTAAAGTATATTATTAAGTATATTATTAAAGTATATTATTAAAGTATATTATTAAAGTATATTATTAAGTATATTATTAAAGTATATTATTAAAGGATATTATTAAAGGATATTATTCAACTATATTATTAAGTATATTATTAAAGTATATTATTAAACTATATTATTAAACTATATTATTAAGTATATTATTAAACTATATTATTAAACTATATTATTGAACTATATTATTAAACTATATTATTAAAGTATATTTTTTAAAGTATATTATTAAACTATATTATTAAACTATATTATTAAACTATATTATTAAACTATATTATTAAGTATATTATTAAACTATATTATTAAAGTATATTTTAAGTATATTATTAAAGTATATTATTAAACTATATTATTCAACTATATTATTAAAGTATATTATTAAAGTATATTATTAAACTATAGTATTAAAGTATATTATTAAACTATATTATTAAGTATATTATTAAACTATATTATTAAGTATATTATTAAAGTATATTATTAAACTATATTATTAAGTATATTATTAAAGTATATTATTAAAGTATATTATTAAAGTATATTATTAAAGTATATTATTAAAGTATATTATTAAGTATATTATTAAAGTATATTATTAAAGTATATTATTAAACTATATTATTAAGTATATTATTAAACTATATTATTAAGTATATTATTAAAGTATATTATTAAACTATATTATTAAAGTATATTATTAAAGTATATTATTAAAGTATATTATTAAAGTATATTATTAAAGTATATTATTAAGTATATTATTAAAGTATATTATTAAAGTATATTATTAAAGTATATTATTAAAGTATATTATTAAGTATATTATTAAAGTATATTATTAAAGTATATTATTAAAGGATATTATTCAACTATATTATTAAGTATATTATTAAAGTATATTATTAAACTATATTATTAAGTATATTATTAAAGTATATTATTCAACTATATTATTCAACTATATTATTAAAGTATATTATTAAAGTATATTATTAAACTATATTATTAAGTATATTATTAAGTATATTATTAAAGTATATTATTCAACTATATTATTCAACTATATTATTCAACTATATTATTAAAGTATATTATTAAAGTATATTATTAAACTATATTATTAAGTATATTATTAAGTATATTATTAAAGTATATTATTAAACTATATTATTAAGTATATTATTAAAGTATATTATTCAAGTATATTATTAAAGTATATTATTAAAGTATATTATTAAAGTATATTATTAAAGTATATTATTAAGTATATTATTAAGTATATTATTAAAGTATATTATTAAAGTATATTATTAAGTATATTATTAAACTATATTATTAAAGTATATTATTCAACTATATTATTCAACTATATTATTAAAGTATATTATTAAAGTATATTATTAAAGTATATTATTAAGTATATTATTAAGTATATTATTAAAGTATATTATTCAACTATATTATTCAACTATATTATTCAACTATATTATTAAAGTATATTATTAAAGTATATTATTAAACTATATTATTAAGTATATTATTAAGTATATTATTAAACTATATTATTAAACTATATTATTAAGTATATTATTAAAGTATATTATTAAAGTATATTATTCAAGTATATTATTAAAGTATATTATTAAACTATATTATTAAACTATATTATTAAACTATATTATTAAGTATATTATTAAGTATATTATTAAACTATATTATTAAACTATATTATTAAGTATATTATTAAAGTATATTATTAAAGTATATTATTAAAGTATATTATTAAACTATATTATTCAACTATATTATTAAAGTATATTATTAAAGTATATTATTAAGTATATTATTAAACTATATTATTAAAGTATATTATTAAACTATATTATTAAAGTATATTATTAAAGTATATTATTAAAGTATATTATTAAACTATATTATTAAACTATATTATTAAGTATATTATTAAGTATATTATTAAACTATATTATTAAACTATATTATTAAGTATATTATTAAACTATATTATTAAAGTATATTATTAAAGTATATTATTCAACTATATTATTCAACTATATTATTAAAGTATATTATTAAACTATATTATTAAACTATATTATTAAGTATATTATTAAACTATATTATTAAAGTATATTATTAAAGTATATTATTAAAGTATATTATTAAAGTATATTATTAAAGTATATTATTAAACTATATTATTAAACTATATTATTAAACTATATTATTAAACTATATTATTAAACTATATTATTAAGTATATTATTAAAGTATATTATTAAAGTATATTATTAAAGTATATTATTAAACTATATTATTAAACTATATTATTAAACTATATTATTAAACTATATTATTAAACTATATTATTAAACTATATTATTAAAGTATATTATTAAACTATATTATTAAAGTATATTATTAAAGTATATTATTAAAGTATATTATTAAGTATATTATTAAAGTATATTATTAAACTATATTATTAAACTATATTATTAAACTATATTATTAAACTATAGTATAAAGTATATTATTAAAGTATATTATTAAAGTATATTATTAAAGTATATTATTAAAGTATATTATTAAACTATATTATTAAACTATATTATTAAACTATATTATTAAGTATATTATTAAAGTATATTATTAAAGTATATTATTAAACTATATTATTAAGTATATTATTAAAGTATATTATTAAAGTATATTATTAAGTATATTATTAAACTATATTATTAAAGTATATTAATAAAGTATATTAATAAACTATATTATTAAAGTATATTTTTAAAGTATATTATTAAAGTATATTATTAAAGTATATTATTAAGTATATTATTAAACTATATTATTAAAGTATATTATTAAGTATATTATTAAACTATATTATTAAGTATATTATTAAAGTATATTATTAAACTATATTATTAAACTATATTATTAAGTATATTATTAAGTATATTATTAAACTATATTATTAAGTATATTATTAAACTATATTATTAAAGTATATTATTAAAGTATATTATTAAAGTATATTATTCAACTATATTATTAAAGTATATTATTAAACTATATTATTAAACTATATTATTAAACTATATTATTAAACTATATTATTAAGTATATTATTAAACTATATTATTAAAGTATATTATTAAACTATATTATTAAAGTATATTATTAAAGTATATTATTAAAGTATATTATTAAACTATATTATTCAACTATATTATTAAACTATATTATTAAACTATATTATTAAAGTATATTATTAAACTATATTATTAAACTATATTATTCAACTATATTATTAAAGTATATTATTAAAGTATATTATTAAACTATATTATTAAAGTATATTATTAAAGTATATTATTAAACTATATTATTAAACTATATTATTAAACTATATTATTAAACTATATTATTAAAGTATATTATTAAGTATATTATTAAAGTATATTATTAAAGTATATTATTAAAGTATATTATTAAAGTATATTATTAAGTATATTATTAAGTATATTATTAAAGTATATTATTAAAGTATATTATTAAACTATATTATTAAGTATATTATTAAGTATATTATTAAAGTATATTATTAAACTATATTATTAAGTATATTATTAAGTATATTATTAAAGTATATTATTCAACTATATTATTCAACTATATTATTAAAGTATATTATTAAAGTATATTTTTAAACTATATTATTAAGTATATTATTAAGTATATTATTAAAGTATATTATTAAACTATATTATTAAGTATATTATTAAAGTATATTATTAAAGTATATTATTCAAGTATATTATTAAAGTATATTATTAAAGTATATTATTAAAGTATATTATTCAAGTATATTATTAAACTATATTATTAAACTATATTATTAAGTATATTATTAAACTATATTATTAAAGTATATTATTAAGTATATTATTAAACTATATTATTAAAGTATATTAATAAACTATATTATTAAAGTATATTTTTAAAGTATATTATTAAAGTATATTATTAAAGTATATTATTAAGTATATTATTAAACTATATTATTAAAGTATATTATTAAAGTATATTATTAAAGTATATTATTAAACTATATTATTAAACTATATTATTAAACTATATTATTAAGTATATTATTAAAGTATATTATTAAACTATATTATTAAACTATATTATTAAGTATATTATTAAGTATATTATTAAACTATATTATTAAACTATATTATTAAGTATATTATTAAAGTATATTATTAAAGTATATTATTCAACTATATTATTAAAGTATATTATTAAAGTATATTATTAAACTATATTATTAAACTATATTAATAAACTATATTATTAAACTATATTATTAAAGTATATTATTAAGTATATTATTAAACTATATTATTAAAGTATATTATTAAAGTATATTATTAAAGTATATTATTAAAGTATATTATTAAAGTATATTATTAAAGTATATTATTAAAGTATATTATTAAGTATATTATTAAGTAGTGATCGACCGATATGGTTTTTGGCCGATATTTCCGATCACCGATTAGTGGAGAATCAAAAAGCCCGATAGCCGATATTATGACCGATATTAATTTAAGTAAAAAAAATTTTTTTTACAGTAACTAAATTCTAACACAACAATTCCTTTAAATGCATTGGAGAACATTTATTGCTTATAAAAAGTTAGTGCAAGAAGCACCAACATCGTTTTCAGTAACAACCCCCCCCCCCCCATCAAATGCAGCTTTAATTTAGTGCAAACATGTACTGTAGCAGAATATGGAACATAGTGCTGTATGAAGTGCAGGCACAGGCTTAAAACATTTTTTTTAAAATAAATCAGGGAAAAATAATCAGTTTATTTATCCAAATTTGTGATCTACAAGCCCACAGAACATTGCAGCATGACATGTTGAGAGCTTGTAGATCTGCTGCCCAAACTCCCCAAAGCCATGTGACCTTGTTGTTTTTACTCCACCACTGAAATTTGCCACTTTCAAGATCATAGTTTTATAGCAATACAAGACAATAGCCTTGTATGTCTCAAAACACTGGCCTACCGTTACATTATTGTCAACTAAATACATATGAATTAGAAATTAAGACAAATATTGACAATGCTACTGATTGGTTCATTCTTCATTGGCTTGCAGTTAGTTATTGCACATAGCCAAAATGCAATAATAATAATAGGCTGGTCAGGATGGGGGGGAAAAGTTGTCCTTTTAGAAAACATTCAGTTGGCTCGCATGCATGCACGCACGCACACACACACACACACACACACACACACACAGTCACACACACACACACACACGCAGCATGTGGGCGCGCGCGCACACACACACACACACACACACGCAGCATGTGGGCACGCGCGCGCGCGCACACACACACACACACACACACACAATCAAAGAACCGTTTACATCTGCTGTAAGTTTGCAGCGTTAGCATAGGAGCTAGCGTTGGCTAATGTAGGTCTACCAGTCCCTCTCAGTGTGGATTTTATTTTTGTTAATGCAAGATGAAAACAGCAATGTTTATGGTTACAAGGTTAGTATTACTCCTTCTAGCCCTGGTCCTCTCTCTTTTTACTCCGTGTGTGTGTGGAACTGGGAGGGAGGGAGGAGCACAGGCAGAGCGTGCTGTGCTCTGTGTGTGTCTACTCCTCCGTGTTAGACACGCAGCTAAGCTATATACATCTCCTTACAACCGTACTCTACCGGATTTTCAATGAGAGTGGAGTGGTTGTTGTACTTTTTTGCGCATTTATGACAAAATATAATAATCGGCCGTTTTTTTTCGATTATTAACTTTTACCACCGATACCGATATTAATAAAAAACATGAATATCGAAGCCGATAATCGGCCGTGGCCGATTATCGGTCGATCACTATTATTAAGTATATTATTAAACTATATTATTAAAGTATATTATTAAGTATATTATTAAAGTATATTATTAAAGTATATTATTAAACTATATTATTCAACTATATTATTAAAGTATATTATTAAAGTATATTATTAAAGTATATTATTAAACTATATTATTCAACTATATTATTAAAGTATATTATTAAACTATATTATTAAACTATATTATTAAACTATATTATTAAACTATATTATTAAGTATATTATTAAACTATATTATTAAAGTATATTATTAAGTATATTATTAAACTATATTATTAAAGTATATTATTAAAGTATATTATTAAAGTATATTATTAAAGTATATTATTAAACTATATTATTAAACTATATTATTAAACTATATTAATAAAGTATATTATTAAAGTATATTATTAAAGTATATTATTAAACTATATTATTAAACTATATTATTAAACTATATTATTAAACTATAGTATTAAAGTATATTATTAAACTATATTATTAAAGTATATTATTAAACTATATTATTAAACTATATTATTAAACTATAGTATTAAACTATATTATTAAACTATATTATTAAAGTATATTATTAAAGTATATTATTAAACTATATTATTAAAGTATATTATTAAACTATATTATTAAACTATATTATTAAGTATATTATTAAACTATATTATTAAACTATATTATTAAACTATATTATTAAACTATATTATTAAACTATATTATTAAACTATATTATTAAGTATATTATTAAACTATATTATTAAACTATATTTTAAGTATATTATTAAACTATATTATTAAACTATATTATTAAAGTATATTATTAAACTATATTATTCAACTATATTATTAAAGTATATTATTAAAATATATTATTCAACTATAGTATTAAAGTATATTATTAAACTATATTATTAAGTATATTATTAAACTATATTATTAAGTATATTATTAAGTATATTATTAAAGTATATTATTAAACTATATTATTAAGTATATTATTAAACTATATTATTAAAGTATATTATTAAAGTATATTATTAAACTATATTATTAAAGTATATTATTAAAGTATATTATTAAACTATATTATTAAAGTATATTATTAAAGTATATTATTAAAGTATATTATTAAAGTATATTATTAAGTATATTATTAAAGTATATTATTAAAGTATATTATTAAGTATATTATTAAAGTATATTATTAAAGGATATTATTAAAGGATATTATTCAACTATATTATTAAGTATATTATTAAAGTATATTATTAAACTATATTATTAAGTATATTATTAAGTATATTATTAAAGTATATTATTAAACTATATTATTAACTATATTATTAAAGTATATTATTAAAGTATATTATTAAAGTATATTATTCAACTATATTATTAAAGTATATTATTAAAGTATATTATTAAAGTATATTATTAAGTATATTATTAAAGTATATTATTCAAGTATATTATTAAAGTATATTATTAAACTATATTATTAAACTATATTATTAAGTATATTATTAAGTATATTATTAAACTATATTATTAAGTATATTATTAAAGTATATTATTAAAGTATATTATTAAAGTATATTATTAAGTATATTATTAAACTATATTATTAAAGTATATTATTAAAGTATATTATTAAAGTATATTATTAAGTATATTATTAAAGTATATTATTAAAGTATATTATTAAAGTATATTATTCAACTATATTATTAAAGTATATTATTAAAGTATATTATTCAAGTATATTATTAAACTATATTATTAAAGTATATTATTAAAGTATATTATTAAAGTATATTATTAAAGTATATTATTAAAGTATATTATTAAGTATATTATTAAACTATATTATTAAACTATATTATTAAGTATATTATTAAGTATATTATTAAAGTATATTATTAAAGTATATTATTAAAGTATATTATTAAAGTATATTATTAAGTATATTATTAAGTATATTATTAAACTATATTATTAAAGTATATTATTAAAGTATATTATTAAGTATATTATTAAACTATATTATTAAGTATATTATTAAACTATATTATTAAAGTATATTATTAAAGTATATTATTAAACTATATTATTAAGTATATTATTAAAGTATATTATTAAAGTATATTATTAGGTATATTATTAAGTATATTATTAAAGTATATTTTTTAAAGTATATTATTAAAGTATATTATTAAAGTATATTATTAAACTATATTATTAAGTATATTATTAAACTATATTATTAAAGTATATTATTAAACTATATTATTAAAGTATATTATTAAACTATATTATTAAAGTATATTATTAAAGTATATTATTAAACTATATTATTAAGTATATTATTAAACTATATTATTAAACTATATTATTAAACTATATTATTAAACTATATTATTAAACTATATTATTAAACTATATTATTAAACTATATTATTAAACTATATTATTAAAGTATATTATTAAACTATATTATTAAGTATATTATTAAACTATATTATTAAAGTATATTATTAAACTATATTATTAAAGTATATTATTAAACTATATTATTAAACTATATTATTAAACTATAGTATAAAGTATATTATTAAAGTATATTATTAAAGTATATTATTAAAGTATATTATTAAAGTATATTATTAAAGTATATTATTAAAGTATATTATTAAGTATATTATTAAAGTATATTATTAAACTATATTATTAAACTATATTATTAAGTATATTATTAAGTATATTATTAAAGTATATTATTAAACTATATTATTAAACTATATTATTAACTATATTATTAAAGTATATTATTAAAGTATATTATTAAAGTATATTATTCAACTATATTATTAAAGTATATTATTAAAGTATATTATTAAACTATATTATTAAACTATATTATTAAAGTATATTATTCAAGTATATTATTAAAGTATATTATTAAACTATATTATTAAGTATATTATTAAGTATATTATTAAACTATATTATTAAACTATATTATTAA
Organism: Protomyctophum bolini; assembly: GCF_963924005.1. Lineage (NCBI taxonomy): Eukaryota > Metazoa > Chordata > Actinopteri > Myctophiformes > Myctophidae > Protomyctophum > Protomyctophum bolini. The sequence goes on from NW_027665869.1 coordinate 23,457, forward strand.
GTATATTATTAAACTATATTATTAAAGTATATTATTAAACTATATTATTAAACTATATTATTAAACTATATTATTAAACTATATTATTAAACTATATTATTAAAGTATATTATTAAGTATATTATTAAACTATATTATTAAAGTATATTATTAAAGTATATTTTTAAAGTATATTATTAAACTATATTATTAAACTATATTATTAAACTATATTATTAAGTATATTATTAAACTATATTATTAAGTATATTATTAAGTATATTATTAAAGTATATTATTAAAGTATATTATTAAAGTATATTATTAAAGTATATTATTAAGTATATTATTAAGTATATTATTAAAGTATATTATTAAAGTATATTATTAAAGTATATTATTAAGTATATTATTAAAGTATATTATTAAAGTATATTATTACGAATCTATAAACTGTGTTGGGATGAAAGCTAGCCACTTTGAGCAATGTGGGAAGTGCTGGGGCAGTTTGGGACAACAGGGCCAAAATGTCACTTTCACAGTCCCAAAGTGCCATTTTCACAGTAAAAAGGCCTGGTTCACTTTTGCTTAGCTTAGTCTGTAACTTGAAAACTATGTACCGTATGGCCCTATAAACTGTGTTGGGATGAAAGCTAGCCACTTTGAGCAATGTGGGAAGTGCTGGGGCAGTTTGGGACAACAGGGCCAAAATGTCACTTTCACAGTCCCAAAGTGCCGTTTTCACAGTAAAAAGGCCTGGTTCACTTTTGCTTAGCTTAGTCTGTAACTTGAAAACTATGTACCGTATGGCCCTATAAACTGTGTTGGGATGAAAGCTAGCCACTTTGAGCAATGTGGGAAGTGCTGGGGCAGTTTGGGACAACAGGGCCAAAACCCTAACCCTAACCCTAACCCTTTCACAGTCCCAAAGTGCCATTTTCACAGTAAAAAAAAAAAGATTAATTTTGCTTAGCTTAGTCTGTAACTTGAAAACTATGTACCGTATGGCCCTATAAACTGTGTTGGGATGAAAGCTAGCCACTTTGAGCAATGTGGGAAGTGCTGGGGCAGTTTGGGACAACAGGGCCAAAATGTCACTTTCACAGTCCCAAAGTGCCATTTTCACAGTAAAAAGGCCTGGTTCACTTTTGCTTAGCTTAGTCTGTAACTTGAAAACTATGTACCGTATGGCCCTATAAACTGTGTTGGGATGAAAGCTAGCCACTTTGAGCAATGTGGGAAGTGCTGGGGCAGTTTGGGACAACAGGGCCAAAATGTCACTTTCACAGTCCCAAAGTGCCGTTTTCACAGTAAAAAGGCCTGGTTCACTTTTGCTTAGCTTAGTCTGTAACTTGAAAACTATGTACCGTATGGCCCTATAAACTGTGTTGGGATGAAAGCTAGCCACTTTGAGCAATGTGGGAAGTGCTGGGGCAGTTTGGGACAACAGGGCCAAAACCCTAACCCTAACCCTAACCCTTTCACAGTCCCAAAGTGCCATTTTCACAGTAAAAAAAAAAAGATTAATTTTGCTTAGCTTAGTCTTTAACTTGAAAACTATGTACCGTATGGCCCTATAAACTGTGTTGGGATGAAAGCTAGCCACTTTGAGCAATGTGGGAAGTGCTGGGGCAGTTTGGGACAACAGGGCCAAAATGTCACTTTCACAGTCCCAAAGTGCCATTTTCACAGTAAAAAGGCCTGGTTCACTTTTGCTTAGCTTAGTCTGTAACTTGAAAACTATGTACCGTATGGCCCTATAAACTGTGTTGGGATGAAAGCTAGCCACTTTGAGCAATGTGGGAAGTGCTGGGGCAGTTTGGGACAACAGGGCCAAAACCCTAACCCTAACCCTAACCCTTTCACAGTCCCAAAGTGCCATTTTCACAGTAAAAAAAAAAAGATTCATTTTGCTTAGCTTAGTCTGTAACTTGAAAACTATGTACCGTATGGCCCTATAAACTGTGTTGGGATGAAAGCTAGCCACTTTGAGCAATGTGGGAAGTGCTGGGGCAGTTTGGGACAACAGGGCCAAAACCCTAACCCTAACCCCAACCCTTTCACAGTCCCAAAGTGCCATTTTCACAGTAAAAAAAAAAAGATTCATTTTGCTTAGCTTAGTCTGTAACTTGAAAACTATGTACCGTATGGCCCTATAAACTGTGTTGGGATGAAAGCTAGCCACTTTGAGCAATGTGGGAAGTGCTGGGGCAGTTTGGGACAACAGGGCCAAAATGTCACTTTCACAGTCCCAAAGTGCCATTTTCACAGTAAAAAGGCCTGGTTCACTTTTGCTTAGCTTAGTCTGTAACTTGAAAACTATGTACCGTATGGCCCTATAAACTGTGTTGGGATGAAAGCTAGCCACTTTGAGCAATGTGGGAAGTGCTGGGGCAGTTTGGGACAACAGGGCCAAAACCCTAACCCTAACCCTAACCCTTTCACAGTCCCAAAGTGCCATTTTCACAGTAAAAAAAAAAAGATTCATTTTGCTTAGCTTAGTCTGTAACTTGAAAACTATGTACCGTATGGCCCTATAAACTGTGTTGGGATGAAAGCTAGCCACTTTGAGCAATGTGGGAAGTGCTGGGGCAGTTTGGGACAACAGGGCCAAAACCCTAACCCTAACCCCAACCCTTTCACAGTCCCAAAGTGCCATTTTCACAGTAAAAAAAAAAAGATTCATTTTGCTTAGCTTAGTCTGTAACTTGAAAACTATGTACCGTATGGCCCTATAAACTGTGTTGGGATGAAAGCTAGCCACTTTGAGCAATGTGGGAAGTGCTGGGGCAGTTTGGGACAACAGGGCCAAAATGTCACTTTCACAGTCCCAAAGTGCCATTTTCACAGTAAAAAGGCCTGGTTCACTTTTGCTTAGCTTAGTCTGTAACTTGAAAACTATGTACCGTATGGCCCTATAAACTGTGTTGGGATGAAAGCTAGCCACTTTGAGCAATGTGGGAAGTGCTGGGGCAGTTTGGGACAACAGGGCCAAAACCCTAACCCTAACCCTAACCCTTTCACAGTCCCAAAGTGCCATTTTCACAGTAAAAAAAAAAAGATTCATTTTGCTTAGCTTAGTCTGTAACTTGAAAACTATGTACCGTATGGCCCTATAAACTGTGTTGGGATGAAAGCTAGCCACTTTGAGCAATGTGGGAAGTGCTGGGGCAGTTTGGGACAACAGGGCCAAAACCCTAACCCTAACCCCAACCCTTTCACAGTCCCAAAGTGCCATTTTCACAGTAAAAAAAAAAAGATTCATTTTGCTTAGCTTAGTCTGTAACTTGAAAACTATGTACCGTATGGCCCTATAAACTGTGTTGGGATGAAAGCTAGCCACTTTGAGCAATGTGGGAAGTGCTGGGGCAGTTTGGGACAACAGGGCCAAAATGTCACTTTCACAGTCCCAAAGTGCCATTTTCACAGTAAAAAGGCCTGGTTCACTTTTGCTTAGCTTAGTCTGTAACTTGAAAACTATGTACCGTATGGCCCTATAAACTGTGTTGGGATGAAAGCTAGCCACTTTGAGCAATGTGGGAAGTGCTGGGGCAGTTTGGGACAACAGGGCCAAAACCCTAACCCTAACCCTAACCCTTTCACAGTCCCAAAGTGCCATTTTCACAGTAAAAAAAAAAAGATTAATTTTGCTTAGCTTAGTCTGTAACTTGAAAACTATGTACCGTATGGCCCTATAAACTGTGTTGGGATGAAAGCTAGCCACTTTGAGCAATGTGGGAAGTGCTGGGGCAGTTTGGGACAACAGGGCCAAAATGTCACTTTCACAGTCCCAAAGTGCCATTTTCACAGTAAAAAGGCCTGGTTCACTTTTGCTTAGCTTAGTCTGTAACTTGAAAACTATGTACCGTATGGCCCTATAAACTGTGTTGGGATGAAAGCTAGCCACTTTGAGCAATGTGGGAAGTGCTGGGGCAGTTTGGGACAACAGGGCCAAAATGTCACTTTCACAGTCCCAAAGTGCCATTTTCACAGTAAAAAGGCCTGGTTCACTTTTGCTTAGCTTAGTCTGTAACTTGAAAACTATGTACCGTATGGCCCTATAAACTGTGTTGGGATGAAAGCTAGCCACTTTGAGCAATGTGGGAAGTGCTGGGGCAGTTTGGGACAACAGGGCCAAAACCCTAACCCTAACCCTAACCCTTTCACAGTCCCAAAGTGCCATTTTCACAGTAAAAAAAAAAAGATTCATTTTGCTTAGCTTAGTCTGTAACTTGAAAACTATGTACCGTATGGCCCTATAAACTGTGTTGGGATGAAAGCTAGCCACTTTGAGCAATGTGGGAAGTGCTGGGGCAGTTTGGGACAACAGGGCCAAAATGTCACTTTCACAGTCCCAAAGTGCCGTTTTCACAGTAAAAAGGCCTGGTTCACTTTTGCTTAGCTTAGTCTGTAACTTGAAAACTATGTACCGTATGGCCCTATAAACTGTGTTGGGATGAAAGCTAGCCACTTTGAGCAATGTGGGAAGTGCTGGGGCAGTTTGGGACAACAGGGCCAAAACCGTAACCCTAACCCTAACCCTTTCACAGTCCCAAAGTGCCATTTTCACAGTAAAAAAAAAAAGATTCATTTTGCTTAGCTTAGTCTGTAACTTGAAAACTATGTACCGTATGGCCCTATAAACTGTGTTGGGATGAAAGCTAGCCACTTTGAGCAATGTGGGAAGTGCTGGGGCAGTTTGGGACAACAGGGCCAAAATGTCACTTTCACAGTCCCAAAGTGCCATTTTCACAGTAAAAAGGCCTGGTTCACTTTTGCTTAGCTTAGTCTGTAACTTGAAAACTATGTACCGTATGGCCCTATAAACTGTGTTGGGATGAAAGCTAGCCACTTTGAGCAATGTGGGAAGTGCTGGGGCAGTTTGGGACAACAGGGCCAAAACCCTAACCCTAACCCTAACCCTTTCACAGTCCCAAAGTGCCATTTTCACAGTAAAAAAAAAAAGATTCATTTTGCTTAGCTTAGTCTGTAACTTGAAAACTATGTACCGTATGGCCCTATAAACTGTGTTGGGATGAAAGCTAGCCACTTTGAGCAATGTGGGAAGTGCTGGGGCAGTTTGGGACAACAGGGCCAAAACCCTAACCCTAACCCCAACCCTTTCACAGTCCCAAAGTGCCATTTTCACAGTAAAAAAAAAAAGATTCATTTTGCTTAGCTTAGTCTGTAACTTGAAAACTATGTACCGTATGGCCCTATAAACTGTGTTGGGATGAAAGCTAGCCACTTTGAGCAATGTGGGAAGTGCTGGGGCAGTTTGGGACAACAGGGCCAAAATGTCACTTTCACAGTCCCAAAGTGCCATTTTCACAGTAAAAAGGCCTGGTTCACTTTTGCTTAGCTTAGTCTGTAACTTGAAAACTATGTACCGTATGGCCCTATAAACTGTGTTGGGATGAAAGCTAGCCACTTTGAGCAATGTGGGAAGTGCTGGGGCAGTTTGGGACAACAGGGCCAAAATGTCACTTTCACAGTCCCAAAGTGCCATTTTCACAGTAAAAAGGCCTGGTTCACTTTTGCTTAGCTTAGTCTGTAACTTGAAAACTATGTACCGTATGGCCCTATAAACTGTGTTGGGATGAAAGCTAGCCACTTTGAGCAATGTGGGAAGTGCTGGGGCAGTTTGGGACAACAGGGCCAAAACCCTAACCCTAACCCTAACCCTTTCACAGTCCCAAAGTGCCATTTTCACAGTAAAAAAAAAAAGATTCATTTTGCTTAGCTTAGTCTGTAACTTGAAAACTATGTACCGTATGGCCCTATAAACTGTGTTGGGATGAAAGCTAGCCACTTTGAGCAATGTGGGAAGTGCTGGGGCAGTTTGGGACAACAGGGCCAAAACCCTAACCCTAACCCCAACCCTTTCACAGTCCCAAAGTGCCATTTTCACAGTAAAAAAAAAAAGATTAATTTTGCTTAGCTTAGTCTGTAACTTGAAAACTATGTACCGTATGGCCCTATAAACTGTGTTGGGATGAAAGCTAGCCACTTTGAGCAATGTGGGAAGTGCTGGGGCAGTTTGGGACAACAGGGCCAAAATGTCACTTTCACAGTCCCAAAGTGCCATTTTCACAGTAAAAAGGCCTGGTTCACTTTTGCTTAGCTTAGTCTGTAACTTGAAAACTATGTACCGTATGGCCCTATAAACTGTGTTGGGATGAAAGCTAGCCACTTTGAGCAATGTGGGAAGTGCTGGGGCAGTTTGGGACAACAGGGCCAAAACCCTAACCCTAACCCTAACCCTTTCACAGTCCCAAAGTGCCATTTTCACAGTAAAAAAAAAAAGATTCATTTTGCTTAGCTTAGTCTGTAACTTGAAAACTATGTACCGTATGGCCCTATAAACTGTGTTGGGATGAAAGCTAGCCACTTTGAGCAATGTGGGAAGTGCTGGGGCAGTTTGGGACAACAGGGCCAAAATGTCACTTTCACAGTCCCAAAGTGCCATTTTCACAGTAAAAAGGCCTGGTTCACTTTTGCTTAGCTTAGTCTGTAACTTGAAAACTATGTACCGTATGGCCCTATAAACTGTGTTGGGATGAAAGCTAGCCACTTTGAGCAATGTGGGAAGTGCTGGGGCAGTTTGGGACAACAGGGCCAAAACCCTAACCCTAACCCTAACCCTTTCACAGTCCCAAAGTGCCATTTTCACAGTAAAAAAAAAAAAGATTCATTTTGCTTAGCTTAGTCTGTAACTTGAAAACTATGTACCGTATGGCCCTATAAACTGTGTTGGGATGAAAGCTAGCCACTTTGAGCAATGTGGGAAGTGCTGGGGCAGTTTGGGACAACAGGGCCAAAACCCTAACCCTAACCCCAACCCTTTCACAGTCCCAAAGTGCCATTTTCACACTAAAAAAAAAAAGATTCATTTTGCTTAGCTTAGTCTGTAACTTGAAAACTATGTACCGTATGGCCCTATAAACTGTGTTGGGATGAAAGCTAGCCACTTTGAGCAATGTGGGAAGTGCTTGGGCAGTTTGGGACAACAGGGCCAAAATGTCACTTTCACAGTCCCAAAGTGCCATTTTCACAGTAAAAAGGCCTGGTTCACTTTTGCTTAGCTTAGTCTGTAACTTGAAAACTATGTACCGTATGGCCCTATAAACTGTGTTGGGATGAAAGCTAGCCACTTTGAGCAATGTGGGAAGTGTTGGGGCAGTTTGGGACAACAGGGCCAAAATGTCACTTTCACAGTCCCAAAGTGCCATTTTCACAGTAAAAAGGCCTGGTTCACTTTTGCTTAGCTTAGTCTGTAACTTGAAAACTATGTACCGTATGGCCCTATAAACTGTGTTGGGATGAAAGCTAGCCACTTTGAGCAATGTGGGAAGTGTTGGGGCAGTTTGGGACAACAGGGCCAAAACCCTAACCCTAACCCTAACCCTTTCACAGTCCCAAAGTGCCATTTTCACAGTAAAAAAAAAAAGATTCATTTTGCTTAGCTTAGTCTGTAACTTGAAAACTATGTACCGTATGGCCCTATAAACTGTGTTGGGATGAAAGCTAGCCACTTTGAGCAATGTGGGAAGTGCTGGGGCAGTTTGGGACAACAGGGCCAAAATGTCACTTTCACAGTCCCAAAGTGCCATTTTCACAGTAAAAAGGCCTGGTTCACTTTTGCTTAGCTTAGTCTGTAACTTGAAAACTATGTACCGTATGGCCCTATAAACTGTGTTGGGATGAAAGCTAGCCACTTTGAGCAATGTGGGAAGTGCTGGGGCAGTTTGGGACAACAGGGCCAAAATGTCACTTTCACAGTCCCAAAGTGCCGTTTTCACAGTAAAAAGGCCTGGTTCACTTTTGCTTAGCTTAGTCTGTAACTTGAAAACTATGTACCGTATGGCCCTATAAACTGTGTTGGGATGAAAGCTAGCCACTTTGACCAATGTGGGAAGTGCTGGGGCAGTTTGGGACAACAGGGCCAAAACCCTAACCCTAACCCCAACCCTTTCACAGTCCCAAAGTGCCATTTTCACAGTAAAAAAAAAAAGATTCATTTTGCTTAGCTTAGTCTGTAACTTGAAAACTATGTACCGTATGGCCCTATAAACTGTGTTGGGATGAAAGCTAGCCACTTTGAGCAATGTGGGAAGTGCTGGGGCAGTTTGGGACAACAGGGCCAAAATGTCACTTTCACAGTCCCAAAGTGCCATTTTCACAGTAAAAAGGCCTGGTTCACTTTTGCTTAGCTTAGTCTGTAACTTGAAAACTATGTACCGTATGGCCCTATAAACTGTGTTGGGATGAAAGCTAGCCACTTTGACCAATGTGGGAAGTGCTGGGGCAGTTTGGGACAACAGGGCCAAAACCCTAACCCTAACCCCAACCCTTTCACAGTCCCAAAGTGCCATTTTCACAGTAAAAAAAAAAAGATTCATTTTGCTTAGCTTAGTCTGTAACTTGAAAACTATGTACCGTATGGCCCTATAAACTGTGTTGGGATGAAAGCTAGCCACTTTGAGCAATGTGGGAAGTGCTGGGGCAGTTTGGGACAACAGGGCCAAAATGTCACTTTCACAGTCCCAAAGTGCCATTTTCACAGTAAAAAGGCCTGGTTCACTTTTGCTTAGCTTAGTCTGTAACTTGAAAACTATGTACCGTATGGCCCTATAAACTGTGTTGGGATGAAAGCTAGCCACTTTGAGCAATGTGGGAAGTGCTGGGGCAGTTTGGGACAACAGGGCCAAAACCCTAACCCTAACCCTAACCCTTTCACAGTCCCAAAGTGCCATTTTCACAGTAAAAAAAAAAAGATTCATTTTGCTTAGCTTAGTCTGTAACTTGAAAACTATGTACCGTATGGCCCTATAAACTGTGTTGGGATGAAAGCTAGCCACTTTGACCAATGTGGGAAGTGCTGGGGCAGTTTGGGACAACAGGGCCAAAACCCTAACCCTAACCCCAACCCTTTCACAGTCCCAAAGTGCCATTTTCACAGTAAAAAAAAAAAGATTAATTTTGCTTAGCTTAGTCTGTAACTTGAAAACTATGTACCGTATGGCCCTATAAACTGTGTTGGGATGAAAGCTAGCCACTTTGAGCAATGTGGGAAGTGCTGGGGCAGTTTGGGACAACAGGGCCAAAATGTCACTTTCACAGTCCCAAAGTGCCATTTTCACAGTAAAAAGGCCTGGTTCACTTTTGCTTAGCTTAGTCTGTAACTTGAAAACTATGTACCGTATGGCCCTATAAACTGTGTTGGGATGAAAGCTAGCCACTTTGAGCAATGTGGGAAGTGCTGGGGCAGTTTGGGACAACAGGGCCAAAACCCTAACCCTAACCCTAACCCTTTCACAGTCCCAAAGTGCCATTTTCACAGTAAAAAAAAAAAGATTCATTTTGCTTAGCTTAGTCTGTAACTTGAAAACTATGTACCGTATGGCCCTATAAACTGTGTTGGGATGAAAGCTAGCCACTTTGAGCAATGTGGGAAGTGCTGGGGCAGTTTGGGACAACAGGGCCAAAATGTCACTTTCACAGTCCCAAAGTGCCATTTTCACAGTAAAAAGGCCTGGTTCACTTTTGCTTAGCTTAGTCTGTAACTTGAAAACTATGTACCGTATGGCCCTATAAACTGTGTTGGGATGAAAGCTAGCCACTTTGAGCAATGTGGGAAGTGCTGGGGCAGTTTGGGACAACAGGGCCAAAATGTCACTTTCACAGTCCCAAAGTGCCGTTTTCACAGTAAAAAGGCCTGGTTCACTTTTGCTTAGCTTAGTCTGTAACTTGAAAACTATGTACCGTATGGCCCTATAAACTGTGTTGGGATGAAAGCTAGCCACTTTGACCAATGTGGGAAGTGCTGGGGCAGTTTGGGACAACAGGGCCAAAACCCTAACCCTAACCCCAACCCTTTCACAGTCCCAAAGTGCCATTTTCACAGTAAAAAAAAAAAGATTCATTTTGCTTAGCTTAGTCTGTAACTTGAAAACTATGTACCGTATGGCCCTATAAACTGTGTTGGGATGAAAGCTAGCCACTTTGAGCAATGTGGGAAGTGCTGGGGCAGTTTGGGACAACAGGGCCAAAATGTCACTTTCACAGTCCCAAAGTGCCATTTTCACAGTAAAAAGGCCTGGTTCACTTTTGCTTAGCTTAGTCTGTAACTTGAAAACTATGTACCGTATGGCCCTATAAACTGTGTTGGGATGAAAGCTAGCCACTTTGAGCAATGTGGGAAGTGCTGGGGCAGTTTGGGACAACAGGGCCAAAACCCTAACCCTAACCCTAACCCTTTCACAGTCCCAAAGTGCCATTTTCACAGTAAAAAAAAAAAGATTCATTTTGCTTAGCTTAGTCTGTAACTTGAAAACTATGTACCGTATGGCCCTATAAACTGTGTTGGGATGAAAGCTAGCCACTTTGAGCAATGTGGGAAGTGCTGGGGCAGTTTGGGACAACAGGGCCAAAATGTCACTTTCACAGTCCCAAAGTGCCATTTTCACAGTAAAAAGGCCTGGTTCACTTTTGCTTAGCTTAGTCTGTAACTTGAAAACTATGTACCGTATGGCCCTATAAACTGTGTTGGGATGAAAGCTAGCCACTTTGAGCAATGTGGGAAGTGCTGGGGCAGTTTGGGACAACAGGGCCAAAACCCTAACCCTAACCCTAACCCTTTCACAGTCCCAAAGTGCCATTTTCACAGTAAAAAAAAAAAGATTCATTTTGCTTAGCTTAGTCTGTAACTTGAAAACTATGTACCGTATGGCCCTATAAACTGTGTTGGGATGAAAGCTAGCCACTTTGAGCAATGTGGGAAGTGCTGGGGCAGTTTGGGACAACAGGGCCAAAACCCTAACCCTAACCCCAACCCTTTCACAGTCCCAAAGTGCCATTTTCACAGTAAAAAAAAAAAGATTCATTTTGCTTAGCTTAGTCTGTAACTTGAAAACTATGTACCGTATGGCCCTATAAACTGTGTTGGGATGAAAGCTAGCCACTTTGAGCAATGTGGGAAGTGCTGGGGCAGTTTGGGACAACAGGGCCAAAATGTCATTTCACAGTCCCAAAGTGCCATTTTCACAGTAAAAAGGCCTGGTTCACTTTTGCTTAGCTTAGTCTGTAACTTGAAAACTATGTACCGTATGGCCCTATAAACTGTGTTGGGATGAAAGCTAGCAACTTTGAGCAATGTGGGAAGTGCTGGGGCAGTTTGGGACAACAGGGCCAAAACCCTAACCCTAACCCCAACCCTTTCACAGTCCCAAAGTGCCATTTTCACAGTAAAAAAAAAAAGATTCATTTTGCTTAGCTTAGTCTGTAACTTGAAAACTATGTACCGTATGGCCCTATAAACTGTGTTGGGATGAAAGCTAGCCACTTTGAGCAATGTGGGAAGTGCTGGGGCAGTTTGGGACAACAGGGCCAAAATGTCACTTTCACAGTCCCAAAGTGCCATTTTCACAGTAAAAAGGCCTGGTTCACTTTTGCTTAGCTTAGTCTGTAACTTGAAAACTATGTACCGTATGGCCCTATAAACTGTGTTGGGATGAAAGCTAGCCACTTTGAGCAATGTGGGAAGTGCTGGGGCAGTTTGGGACAACAGGGCCAAAACCCTAACCCTAACCCCAACCCTTTCACAGTCCCAAAGTGCCATTTTCACAGTAAAAAAAAAAAGATTCATTTTGCTTAGCTTAGTCTGTAACTTGAAAACTATGTACCGTATGGCCCTATAAACTGTGTTGGGATGAAAGCTAGCCACTTTGAGCAATGTGGGAAGTGCTGGGGCAGTTTGGGACAACAGGGCCAAAATGTCACTTTCACAGTCCCAAAGTGCCATTTTCACAGTAAAAAGGCCTGGTTCACTTTTGCTTAGCTTAGTCTGTAACTTGAAAACTATGTACCGTATGGCCCTATAAACTGTGTTGGGATGAAAGCTAGCCACTTTGAGCAATGTGGGAAGTGCTGGGGCAGTTTGGGACAACAGGGCCAAAACCCTAACCCTAACCCTAACCCTTTCACAGTCCCAAAGTGCCATTTTCACAGTAAAAAAAAAAAGATTCATTTTGCTTAGCTTAGTCTGTAACTTGAAAACTATGTACCGTATGGCCCTATAAACTGTGTTGGGATGAAAGCTAGCCACTTTGAGCAATGTGGGAAGTGCTGGGGCAGTTTGGGACAACAGGGCCAAAATGTCACTTTCACAGTCCCAAAGTGCCATTTTCACAGTAAAAAGGCCTGGTTCACTTTTGCTTAGCTTAGTCTGTAACTTGAAAACTATGTACCGTATGGCCCTATAAACTGTGTTGGGATGAAAGCTAGCCACTTTGAGCAATGTGGGAAGTGCTGGGGCAGTTTGGGACAACAGGGCCAAAACCCTAACCCTAACCCTAACCCTTTCACAGTCCCAAAGTGCCATTTTCACAGTAAAAAAAAAAAGATTCATTTTGCTTAGCTTAGTCTGTAACTTGAAAACTATGTACCGTATGGCCCTATAAACTGTGTTGGGATGAAAGCTAGCCACTTTGAGCAATGTGGGAAGTGCTGGGGCAGTTTGGGACAACAGGGCCAAAACCCTAACCCTAACCCCAACCCTTTCACAGTCCCAAAGTGCCATTTTCACAGTAAAAAAAAAAAGATTCATTTTGCTTAGCTTAGTCTGTAACTTGAAAACTATGTACCGTATGGCCCTATAAACTGTGTTGGGATGAAAGCTAGCCACTTTGAGCAATGTGGGAAGTGCTGGGGCAGTTTGGGACAACAGGGCCAAAATGTCACTTTCACAGTCCCAAAGTGCCATTTTCACAGTAAAAAGGCCTGGTTCACTTTTGCTTAGCTTAGTCTGTAACTTGAAAACTATGTACCGTATGGCCCTATAAACTGTGTTGGGATGAAAGCTAGCAACTTTGAGCAATGTGGGAAGTGCTGGGGCAGTTTGGGACAACAGGGCCAAAACCCTAACCCTAACCCCAACCCTTTCACAGTCCCAAAGTGCCATTTTCACAGTAAAAAAAAAAAGATTCATTTTGCTTAGCTTAGTCTGTAACTTGAAAACTATGTACCGTATGGCCCTATAAACTGTGTTGGGATGAAAGCTAGCCACTTTGAGCAATGTGGGAAGTGCTGGGGCAGTTTGGGACAACAGGGCCAAAATGTCACTTTCACAGTCCCAAAGTGCCATTTTCACAGTAAAAAGGCCTGGTTCACTTTTGCTTAGCTTAGTCTGTAACTTGAAAACTATGTACCGTATGGCCCTATAAACTGTGTTGGGATGAAAGCTAGCCACTTTGAGCAATGTGGGAAGTGCTGGGGCAGTTTGGGACAACAGGGCCAAAACCCTAACCCTAACCCTAACCCTTTCACAGTCCCAAAGTGCCATTTTCACAGTAAAAAAAAAAAGATTCATTTTGCTTAGCTTAGTCTGTAACTTGAAAACTATGTACCGTATGGCCCTATAAACTGTGTTGGGATGAAAGCTAGCCACTTTGAGCAATGTGGGAAGTGCTGGGGCAGTTTGGGACAACAGGGCCAAAATGTCACTTTCACAGTCCCAAAGTGCCATTTTCACAGTAAAAAGGCCTGGTTCACTTTTGCTTAGCTTAGTCTGTAACTTGAAAACTATGTACCGTATGGCCCTATAAACTGTGTTGGGATGAAAGCTAGCCACTTTGAGCAATGTGGGAAGTGCTGGGGCAGTTTGGGACAACAGGGCCAAAACCCTAACCCTAACCCTAACCCTTTCACAGTCCCAAAGTGCCATTTTCACAGTAAAAAAAAAAAGATTCATTTTGCTTAGCTTAGTCTGTAACTTGAAAACTATGTACCGTATGGCCCTATAAACTGTGTTGGGATGAAAGCTAGCCACTTTGAGCAATGTGGGAAGTGCTGGGGCAGTTTGGGACAACAGGGCCAAAACCCTAACCCTAACCCCAACCCTTTCACAGTCCCAAAGTGCCATTTTCACAGTAAAAAAAAAAAGATTCATTTTGCTTAGCTTAGTCTGTAACTTGAAAACTATGTACCGTATGGCCCTATAAACTGTGTTGGGATGAAAGCTAGCCACTTTGAGCAATGTGGGAAGTGCTGGGGCAGTTTGGGACAACAGGGCCAAAATGTCACTTTCACAGTCCCAAAGTGCCATTTTCACAGTAAAAAGGCCTGGTTCACTTTTGCTTAGCTTAGTCTGTAACTTGAAAACTATGTACCGTATGGCCCTATAAACTGTGTTGGGATGAAAGCTAGCAACTTTGAGCAATGTGGGAAGTGCTGGGGCAGTTTGGGACAACAGGGCCAAAACCCTAACCCTAACCCCAACCCTTTCACAGTCCCAAAGTGCCATTTTCACAGTAAAAAAAAAAAGATTCATTTTGCTTAGCTTAGTCTGTAACTTGAAAACTATGTACCGTATGGCCCTATAAACTGTGTTGGGATGAAAGCTAGCCACTTTGAGCAATGTGGGAAGTGCTGGGGCAGTTTGGGACAACAGGGCCAAAATGTCACTTTCACAGTCCCAAAGTGCCATTTTCACAGTAAAAAGGCCTGGTTCACTTTTGCTTAGCTTAGTCTGTAACTTGAAAACTATGTACCGTATGGCCCTATAAACTGTGTTGGGATGAAAGCTAGCCACTTTGAGCAATGTGGGAAGTGCTGGGGCAGTTTGGGACAACAGGGCCAAAACCCTAACCCTAACCCTAACCCTTTCACAGTCCCAAAGTGCCATTTTCACAGTAAAAAAAAAAAGATTCATTTTGCTTAGCTTAGTCTGTAACTTGAAAACTATGTACCGTATGGCCCTATAAACTGTGTTGGGATGAAAGCTAGCCACTTTGAGCAATGTGGGAAGTGCTGGGGCAGTTTGGGACAACAGGGCCAAAACCCTAACCCTAACCCCAACCCTTTCACAGTCCCAAAGTGCCATTTTCACAGTAAAAAAAAAAAGATTCATTTTGCTTAGCTTAGTCTGTAACTTGAAAACTATGTACCGTATGGCCCTATAAACTGTGTTGGGATGAAAGCTAGCCACTTTGAGCAATGTGGGAAGTGCTGGGGCAGTTTGGGACAACAGGGCCAAAATGTCACTTTCACAGTCCCAAAGTGCCATTTTCACAGTAAAAAGGCCTGGTTCACTTTTGCTTAGCTTAGTCTGTAACTTGAAAACTATGTACCGTATGGCCCTATAAACTGTGTTGGGATGAAAGCTAGCCACTTTGAGCAATGTGGGAAGTGCTGGGGCAGTTTGGGACAACAGGGCCAAAACCCTAACCCTAACCGTAACCCTTTCACAGTCCCAAAGTGCCATTTTCACAGTAAAAAAAAAAATATTAATTTTGCTTAGCTTAGTCTGTAACTTGAAAACTATGTACCGTATGGCCCTATAAACTGTGTTGGGATGAAAGCTAGCCACTTTGAGCAATGTGGGAAGTGCTGGGGCAGTTTGGGACAACAGGGCCAAAATGTCACTTTCACAGTCCCAAAGTGCCATTTTCACAGTAAAAAGGCCTGGTTCACTTTTGCTTAGCTTAGTCTGTAACTTGAAAACTATGTACCGTATGGCCCTATAAACTGTGTTGGGATGAAAGCTAGCCACTTTGAGCAATGTGGGAAGTGCTGGGGCAGTTTGGGACAACAGGGCCAAAATGTCACTTTCACAGTCCCAAAGTGCCGTTTTCACAGTAAAAAGGCCTGGTTCACTTTTGCTTAGCTTAGTCTGTAACTTGAAAACTATGTACCGTATGGCCCTATAAACTGTGTTGGGATGAAAGCTAGCCACTTTGAGCAATGTGGGAAGTGCTGGGGCAGTTTGGGACAACAGGGCCAAAACCCTAACCCTAACCCTAACCCTTTCACAGTCCCAAAGTGCCATTTTCACAGTAAAAAAAAAAAGATTCATTTTGCTTAGCTTAGTCTGTAACTTGAAAACTATGTACCGTATGGCCCTATAAACTGTGTTGGGATGAAAGCTAGCCACTTTGAGCAATGTGGGAAGTGCTGGGGCAGTTTGGGACAACAGGGCCAAAATGTCACTTTCACAGTCCCAAAGTGCCATTTTCACAGTAAAAAGGCCTGGTTCACTTTTGCTTAGCTTAGTCTGTAACTTGAAAACTATGTACCGTATGGCCCTATAAACTGTGTTGGGATGAAAGCTAGCCACTTTGAGCAATGTGGGAAGTGCTGGGGCAGTTTGGGACAACAGGGCCAAAATGTCACTTTCACAGTCCCAAAGTGCCGTTTTCACAGTAAAAAGGCCTGGTTCACTTTTGCTTAGCTTAGTCTGTAACTTGAAAACTATGTACCGTATGGCCCTATAAACTGTGTTGGGATGAAAGCTAGCCACTTTGAGCAATGTGGGAAGTGCTGGGGCAGTTTGGGACAACAGGGCCAAAACCCTAACCCTAACCCTAACCCTTTCACAGTCCCAAAGTGCCATTTTCACAGTAAAAAAAAAAAGATTCATTTTGCTTAGCTTAGTCTGTAACTTGAAAACTATGTACCGTATGGCCCTATAAACTGTGTTGGGATGAAAGCTAGCCACTTTGAGCAATGTGGGAAGTGCTGGGGCAGTTTGGGACAACAGGGCCAAAATGTCACTTTCACAGTCCCAAAGTGCCATTTTCACAGTAAAAAGGCCTGGTTCACTTTTGCTTAGCTTAGTCTGTAACTTGAAAACTATGTACCGTATGGCCCTATAAACTGTGTTGGGATGAAAGCTAGCCACTTTGAGCAATGTGGGAAGTGCTGGGGCAGTTTGGGACAACAGGGCCAAAACCCTAACCCTAACCCCAACCCTTTCACAGTCCCAAAGTGCCATTTTCACAGTAAAAAAAAAAAGATTCATTTTGCTTAGCTTAGTCTGTAACTTGAAAACTATGTACCGTATGGCCCTATAAACTGTGTTGGGATGAAAGCTAGCCACTTTGAGCAATGTGGGAAGTGCTGGGGCAGTTTGGGACAACAGGGCCAAAATGTCACTTTCACAGTCCCAAAGTGCCATTTTCACAGTAAAAAGGCCTGGTTCACTTTTGCTTAGCTTAGTCTGTAACTTGAAAACTATGTACCGTATGGCCCTATAAACTGTGTTGGGATGAAAGCTAGCCACTTTGAGCAATGTGGGAAGTGCTGGGGCAGTTTGGGACAACAGGGCCAAAACCCTAACCCTAACCCTAACCCTTTCACAGTCCCAAAGTGCCATTTTCACAGTAAAAAAAAAAAGATTCATTTTGCTTAGCTTAGTCTGTAACTTGAAAACTATGTACCGTATGGCCCTATAAACTGTGTTGGGATGAAAGCTAGCCACTTTGAGCAATGTGGGAAGTGCTGGGGCAGTTTGGGACAACAGGGCCAAAACCCTAACCCTAACCCCAACCCTTTCACAGTCCCAAAGTGCCATTTTCACAGTAAAAAAAAAAAGATTCATTTTGCTTAGCTTAGTCTGTAACTTGAAAACTATGTACCGTATGGCCCTATAAACTGTGTTGGGATGAAAGCTAGCCACTTTGAGCAATGTGGGAAGTGCTGGGGCAGTTTGGGACAACAGGGCCAAAACCCTAACCCTAACCCTAACCCTTTCACAGTCCCAAAGTGCCATTTTCACAGTAAAAAAAAAAAGATTCATTTTGCTTAGCTTAGTCTGTAACTTGAAAACTATGTACCGTATGGCCCTATAAACTGTGTTGGGATGAAAGCTAGCCACTTTGAGCAATGTGGGAAGTGCTGGGGCAGTTTGGGACAACAGGGCCAAAACCCTAACCCTAACCCCAACCCTTTCACTGTCCCAAAGTGCCATTTTCACAGTAAAAAAAAAAAGATTCATTTTGCTTAGCTTAGTCTGTAACTTGAAAACTATGTACCGTATGGCCCTATAAACTGTGTTGGGATGAAAGCTAGCCACTTTGAGCAATGTGGGAAGTGCTGGGGCAGTTTGGGACAACAGGGCCAAAATGTCACTTTCACAGTCCCAAAGTGCCATTTTCACAGTAAAAAGGCCTGGTTCACTTTTGCTTAGCTTAGTCTGTAACTTGAAAACTATGTACCGTATGGCCCTATAAACTGTGTTGGGATGAAAGCTAGCCACTTTGAGCAATGTGGGAAGTGCTGGGGCAGTTTGGGACAACAGGGCCAAAACCCTAACCCTAACCCTAACCCTTTCACAGTCCCAAAGTGCCATTTTCACAGTAAAAAAAAAAAGATTCATTTTGCTTAGCTTAGTCTGTAACTTGAAAACTATGTACCGTATGGCCCTATAAACTGTGTTGGGATGAAAGCTAGCCACTTTGAGCAATGTGGGAAGTGCTGGGGCAGTTTGGGACAACAGGGCCAAAATGTCACTTTCACAGTCCCAAAGTGCCATTTTCACAGTAAAAAGGCCTGGTTCACTTTTGCTTAGCTTAGTCTGTAACTTGAAAACTATGTACCGTATGGCCCTATAAACTGTGTTGGGATGAAAGCTAGCCACTTTGAGCAATGTGGGAAGTGCTGGGGCAGTTTGGGACAACAGGGCCAAAATGTCACTTTCACAGTCCCAAAGTGCCGTTTTCACAGTAAAAAGGCCTGGTTCACTTTTGCTTAGCTTAGTCTGTAACTTGAAAACTATGTACCGTATGGCCCTATAAACTGTGTTGGGATGAAAGCTAGCCACTTTGAGCAATGTGGGAAGTGCTGGGGCAGTTTGGGACAACAGGGCCAAAATGTCACTTTCACAGTCCCAAAGTGCCATTTTCACAGTAAAAAGGCCTGGTTCACTTTTGCTTAGCTTAGTCTGTAACTTGAAAACTATGTACCGTATGGCCCTATAAACTGTGTTGGGATGAAAGCTAGCCACTTTGAGCAATGTGGGAAGTGCTGGGGCAGTTTGGGACAACAGGGCCAAAATGTCACTTTCACAGTCCCAAAGTGCCGTTTTCACAGTAAAAAGGCCTGGTTCACTTTTGCTTAGCTTAGTCTGTAACTTGAAAACTATGTACCGTATGGCCCTATAAACTGTGTTGGGATGAAAGCTAGCCACTTTGAGCAATGTGGGAAGTGCTGGGGCAGTTTGGGACAACAGGGCCAAAATGTCACTTTCACAGTCCCAAAGTGCCATTTTCACAGTAAAAAGGCCTGGTTCACTTTTGCTTAGCTTAGTCTGTAACTTGAAAACTATGTACCGTATGGCCCTATAAACTGTGTTGGGATGAAAGCTAGCCACTTTGAGCAATGTGGGAAGTGCTGGGGCAGTTTGGGACAACAGGGCCAAAATGTCACTTTCACAGTCCCAAAGTGCCATTTTCACAGTAAAAAGGCCTGGTTCACTTTTGCTTAGCTTAGTCTGTAACTTGAAAACTATGTACCGTATGGCCCTATAAACTGTGTTGGGATGAAAGCTAGCCACTTTGAGCAATGTGGGAAGTGCTGGGGCAGTTTGGGACAACAGGGCCAAAACCCTAACCCTAACCATAACCCTTTCACAGTCCCAAAGTGCCATTTTCACAGTAAAAAAAAAAAGATTCATTTTGCTTAGCTTAGTCTGTAACTTGAAAACTATGTACCGTATGGCCCTATAAACTGTGTTGGGATGAAAGCTAGCCACTTTGAGCAATGTGGGAAGTGCTGGGGCAGTTTGGGACAACAGGGCCAAAATGTCACTTTCACAGTCCCAAAGTGCCATTTTCACAGTAAAAAGGCCTGGTTCACTTTTGCTTAGCTTAGTCTGTAACTTGAAAACTATGTACCGTATGGCCCTATAAACTGTGTTGGGATGAAAGCTAGCCACTTTGAGCAATGTGGGAAGTGCTGGGGCAGTTTGGGACAACAGGGCCAAAATGTCACTTTCACAGTCCCAAAGTGCCATTTTCACAGTAAAAAGGCCTGGTTCACTTTTGCTTAGCTTAGTCTGTAACTTGAAAACTATGTACCGTATGGCCCTATAAACTGTGTTGGGATGAAAGCTAGCCACTTTGAGCAATGTGGGAAGTGCTGGGGCAGTTTGGGACAACAGGGCCAAAACCCTAACCCTAACCCTAACCCTTTCACAGTCCCAAAGTGCCATTTTCACAGTAAAAAAAAAAAGATTCATTTTGCTTAGCTTAGTCTGTAACTTGAAAACTATGTACCGTATGGCCCTATAAACTGTGTTGGGATGAAAGCTAGCCACTTTGAGCAATGTGGGAAGTGCTGGGGCAGTTTGGGACAACAGGGCCAAAATGTCACTTTCACAGTCCCAAAGTGCCATTTTCACAGTAAAAAGGCCTGGTTCACTTTTGCTTAGCTTAGTCTGTAACTTGAAAACTATGTACCGTATGGCCCTATAAACTGTGTTGGGATGAAAGCTAGCCACTTTGAGCAATGTGGGAAGTGCTGGGGCAGTTTGGGACAACAGGGCCAAAATGTCACTTTCACAGTCCCAAAGTGCCGTTTTCACAGTAAAAAGGCCTGGTTCACTTTTGCTTAGCTTAGTCTGTAACTTGAAAACTATGTACCGTATGGCCCTATAAACTGTGTTGGGATGAAAGCTAGCCACTTTGAGCAATGTGGGAAGTGCTGGGGCAGTTTGGGACAACAGGGCCAAAACCCTAACCCTAACCCTAACCCTTTCACAGTCCCAAAGTGCCATTTTCACAGTAAAAAAAAAAAGATTCATTTTGCTTAGCTTAGTCTGTAACTTGAAAACTATGTACCGTATGGCCCTATAAACTGTGTTGGGATGAAAGCTAGCCACTTTGAGCAATGTGGGAAGTGCTGGGGCAGTTTGGGACAACAGGGCCAAAATGTCACTTTCACAGTCCCAAAGTGCCATTTTCACAGTAAAAAGGCCTGGTTCACTTTTGCTTAGCTTAGTCTGTAACTTGAAAACTATGTACCGTATGGCCCTATAAACTGTGTTGGGATGAAAGCTAGCCACTTTGAGCAATGTGGGAAGTGCTGGGGCAGTTTGGGACAACAGGGCCAAAACCCTAACCCTAACCCTAACCCTTTCACAGTCCCAAAGTGCCATTTTCACAGTAAAAAAAAAAAGATTCATTTTGCTTAGCTTAGTCTGTAACTTGAAAACTATGTACCGTATGGCCCTATAAACTGTGTTGGGATGAAAGCTAGCCACTTTGAGCAATGTGGGAAGTGCTGGGGCAGTTTGGGACAACAGGGCCAAAATGTCACTTTCACAGTCCCAAAGTGCCATTTTCACAGTAAAAAGGCCTGGTTCACTTTTGCTTAGCTTAGTCTGTAACTTGAAAACTATGTACCGTATGGCCCTATAAACTGTGTTGGGATGAAAGCTAGCCACTTTGAGCAATGTGGGAAGTGCTGGGGCAGTTTAGGACAACAGGGCCAAAATGTCACTTTCACAGTCCCAAAGTGCCGTTTTCACAGTAAAAAGGCCTGGTTCACTTTTGCTTAGCTTAGTCTGTAACTTGAAAACTATGTACCGTATGGCCCTATAAACTGTGTTGGGATGAAAGCTAGCCACTTTGAGCAATGTGGGAAGTGCTGGGGCAGTTTGGGACAACAGGGCCAAAATGTCACTTTCACAGTCCCAAAGTGCCATTTTCACAGTAAAAAGGCCTGGTTCACTTTTGCTTAGCTTAGTCTGTAACTTGAAAACTATGTACCGTATGGCCCTATAAACTGTGTTGGGATGAAAGCTAGCCACTTTGAGCAATGTGGGAAGTGCTGGGGCAGTTTGGGACAACAGGGCCAAAATGTCACTTTCACAGTCCCAAAGTGCCGTTTTCACAGTAAAAAGGCCTGGTTCACTTTTGCTTAGCTTAGTCTGTAACTTGAAAACTATGTACCGTATGGCCCTATAAACTGTGTTGGGATGAAAGCTAGCCACTTTGAGCAATGTGGGAAGTGCTGGGGCAGTTTGGGACAACAGGGCCAAAACCCTAACCCTAACCCTAACCCTTTCACAGTCCCAAAGTGCCATTTTCACAGTAAAAAAAAAAAGATTCATTTTGCTTAGCTTAGTCTGTAACTTGAAAACTATGTACCGTATGGCCCTATAAACTGTGTTGGGATGAAAGCTAGCCACTTTGAGCAATGTGGGAAGTGCTGGGGCAGTTTGGGACAACAGGGCCAAAATGTCACTTTCACAGTCCCAAAGTGCCATTTTCACAGTAAAAAGGCCTGGTTCACTTTTGCTTAGCTTAGTCTGTAACTTGAAAACTATGTACCGTATGGCCCTATAAACTGTGTTGGGATGAAAGCTAGCCACTTTGAGCAATGTGGGAAGTGCTGGGGCAGTTTGGGACAACAGGGCCAAAACCCTAACCCTAACCCTAACCCTTTCACAGTCCCAAAGTGCCATTTTCACAGTAAAAAAAAAAAGATTCATTTTGCTTAGCTTAGTCTGTAACTTGAAAACTATGTACCGTATGGCCCTATAAACTGTGTTGGGATGAAAGCTAGCCACTTTGAGCAATGTGGGAAGTGCTGGGGCAGTTTGGGACAACAGGGCCAAAATGTCACTTTCACAGTCCCAAAGTGCCATTTTCACAGTAAAAAGGCCTGGTTCACTTTTGCTTAGCTTAGTCTGTAACTTGAAAACTATGTACCGTATGGCCCTATAAACTGTGTTGGGATGAAAGCTAGCCACTTTGAGCAATGTGGGAAGTGCTGGGGCAGTTTGGGACAACAGGGCCAAAATGTCACTTTCACAGTCCCAAAGTGCCGTTTTCACAGTAAAAAGGCCTGGTTCACTTTTGCTTAGCTTAGTCTGTAACTTGAAAACTATGTACCGTATGGCCCTATAAACTGTGTTGGGATGAAAGCTAGCCACTTTGAGCAATGTGGGAAGTGCTGGGGCAGTTTGGGACAACAGGGCCAAAATGTCACTTTCACAGTCCCAAAGTGCCATTTTCACAGTAAAAAGGCCTGGTTCACTTTTGCTTAGCTTAGTCTGTAACTTGAAAACTATGTACCGTATGGCCCTATAAACTGTGTTGGGATGAAAGCTAGCCACTTTGAGCAATGTGGGAAGTGCTGGGGCAGTTTGGGACAACAGGGCCAAAATGTCACTTTCACAGTCCCAAAGTGCCGTTTTCACAGTAAAAAGGCCTGGTTCACTTTTGCTTAGCTTAGTCTGTAACTTGAAAACTATGTACCGTATGGCCCTATAAACTGTGTTGGGATGAAAGCTAGCCACTTTGAGCAATGTGGGAAGTGCTGGGGCAGTTTGGGACAACAGGGCCAAAACCCTAACCCTAACCCTAACCCTTTCACAGTCCCAAAGTGCCATTTTCACAGTAAAAAAAAAAAGATTCATTTTGCTTAGCTTAGTCTGTAACTTGAAAACTATGTACCGTATGGCCCTATAAACTGTGTTGGGATGAAAGCTAGCCACTTTGAGCAATGTGGGAAGTGCTGGGGCAGTTTGGGACAACAGGGCCAAAATGTCACTTTCACAGTCCCAAAGTGCCATTTTCACAGTAAAAAGGCCTGGTTCACTTTTGCTTAGCTTAGTCTGTAACTTGAAAACTATGTACCGTATGGCCCTATAAACTGTGTTGGGATGAAAGCTAGCCACTTTGAGCAATGTGGGAAGTGCTGGGGCAGTTTGGGACAACAGGGCCAAAATGTCACTTTCACAGTCCCAAAGTGCCGTTTTCACATTAAAAAGGCCTGGTTCACTTTTGCTTAGCTTAGTCTGTAACTTGAAAACTATGTACCGTATGGCCCTATAAACTGTGTTGGGATGAAAGCTAGCCACTTTGAGCAATGTGGGAAGTGCTGGGGCAGTTTGGGACAACAGGGCCAAAACCCTAACCCTAACCCTAACCCTTTCACAGTCCCAAAGTGCCATTTTCACAGTAAAAAAAAAAAGATTCATTTTGCTTAGCTTAGTCTGTAACTTGAAAACTATGTACCGTATGGCCCTATAAACTGTGTTGGGATGAAAGCTAGCCACTTTGAGCAATGTGGGAAGTGCTGGGGCAGTTTGGGACAACAGGGCCAAAATGTCACTTTCACAGTCCCAAAGTGCCATTTTCACAGTAAAAAGGCCTGGTTCACTTTTGCTTAGCTTAGTCTGTAACTTGAAAACTATGTACCGTATGGCCCTATAAACTGTGTTGGGATGAAAGCTAGCCACTTTGAGCAATGTGGGAAGTGCTGGGGCAGTTTGGGACAACAGGGCCAAAACCCTAACCCTAACCCTAACCCTTTCACAGTCCCAAAGTGCCATTTTCACAGTAAAAAAAAAAAGATTCATTTTGCTTAGCTTAGTCTGTAACTTGAAAACTATGTACCGTATGGCCCTAAAAACTGTGTTGGGATGAAAGCTAGCCACTTTGAGCAATGTGGGAAGTGCTGGGGCAGTTTGGGACAACAGGGCCAAAACCCTAACCCTAACCCCAACCCTTTCACAGTCCCAAAGTGCCATTTTCACAGTAAAAAAAAAAAGATTAATTTTGCTTAGCTTAGTCTGTAACTTGAAAACTATGTACCGTATGGCCCTATAAACTGTGTTGGGATGAAAGCTAGCCACTTTGAGCAATGTGGGAAGTGCTGGGGCAGTTTGGGACAACAGGGCCAAAATGTCACTTTCACAGTCCCAAAGTGCCATTTTCACAGTAAAAAGGCCTGGTTCACTTTTGCTTAGCTTAGTCTGTAACTTGAAAACTATGTACCGTATGGCCCTATAAACTGTGTTGGGATGAAAGCTAGCCACTTTGAGCAATGTGGGAAGTGCTGGGGCAGTTTGGGACAACAGGGCCAAAACCCTAACCCTAACCCTAACCCTTTCACAGTCCCAAAGTGCCATTTTCACAGTAAAAAAAAAAAGATTCATTTTGCTTAGCTTAGTCTGTAACTTGAAAACTATGTACCGTATGGCCCTATAAACTGTGTTGGGATGAAAGCTAGCCACTTTGAGCAATGTGGGAAGTGCTGGGGCAGTTTGGGACAACAGGGCCAAAACCCTAACCCTAACCCCAACCCTTTCACAGTCCCAAAGTGCCATTTTCACAGTAAAAAAAAAAGATTAATTTTGCTTAGCTTAGTCTGTAACTTGAAAACTATGTACCGTATGGCCCTATAAACTGTGTTGGGATGAAAGCTAGCCACTTTGAGCAATGTGGGAAGTGCTGGGGCAGTTTGGGACAACAGGGCCAAAACCCTAACCCTAACCCTAACCCTTTCACAGTCCCAAAGTGCCATTTTCACAGTAAAAAAAAAAAGATTCATTTTGCTTAGCTTAGTCTGTAACTTGAAAACTATGTACCGTATGGCCCTATAAACTGTGTTGGGATGAAAGCTAGCCACTTTGAGCAATGTGGGAAGTGCTGGGGCAGTTTGGGACAACAGGGCCAAAACCCTAACCCTAACCCTAACCCTTTCACAGTCCCAAAGTGCCATTTTCACAGTAAAAAAAAAAATATTAATTTTGCTTAGCTTAGTCTGTAACTTGAAAACTATGTACCGTATGGCCCTATAAACTGTGTTGGGATGAAAGCTAGCCACTTTGAGCAATGTGGGAAGTGCTGGGGCAGTTTGGGACAACAGGGCCAAAACCCTAACCCTAACCCCAACCCTTTCACAGTCCCAAAGTGCCATTTTCACAGTAAAAAAAAAAAGATTCATTTTGCTTAGCTTAGTCTGTAACTTGAAAACTATGTACCGTATGGCCCTATAAACTGTGTTGGGATGAAAGCTAGCCACTTTGAGCAATGTGGGAAGTGCTGGGGCAGTTTGGGACAACAGGGCCAAAATGTCACTTTCACAGTCCCAAAGTGCCATTTTCACAGTAAAAAGGCCTGGTTCACTTTTGCTTAGCTTAGTCTGTAACTTGAAAACTATGTACCGTATGGCCCTATAAACTGTGTTGGGATGAAAGCTAGCCACTTTGAGCAATGTGGGAAGTGCTGGGGCAGTTTGGGACAACAGGGCCAAAACCCTAACCCTAACCCCAACCCTTTCACAGTCCCAAAGTGCCATTTTCACAGTAAAAAAAAAAAGATTAATTTTGCTTAGCTTAGTCTGTAACTTGAAAACTATGTACCGTATGGCCCTATAAACTGTGTTGGGATGAAAGCTAGCCACTTTGAGCAATGTGGGAAGTGCTGGGGCAGTTTGGGACAACAGGGCCAAAACCCTAACCCTAACCCCAACCCTTTCACACTCCCAAAGTGCCATTTTCACAGTAAAAAAAAAAAGATTCATTTTGCTTAGCTTAGTCTGTAACTTGAAAACTATGTACCGTATGGCCCTATAAACTGTGTTGGGATGAAAGCTAGCCACTTTGAGCAATGTGGGAAGTGCTGGGGCAGTTTGGGACAACAGGGCCAAAATGTCACTTTCACAGTCCCAAAGTGCCATTTTCACAGTAAAAAGGCCTGGTTCACTTTTGCTTAGCTTAGTCTGTAACTTGAAAACTATGTACCGTATGGCCCTATAAACTGTGTTGGGATGAAAGCTAGCCACTTTGAGCAATGTGGGAAGTGCTGGGGCAGTTTGGGACAACAGGGCCAAAATGTCACTTTCACAGTCCCAAAGTGCCATTTTCACAGTAAAAAGGCCTGGTTCACTTTTGCTTAGCTTAGTCTGTAACTTGAAAACTATGTACCGTATGGCCCTATAAACTGTGTTGGGATGAAAGCTAGCCACTTTGAGCAATGTGGGAAGTGCTGGGGCAGTTTGGGACAACAGGGCCAAAACCCTAACCCTAACCCCAACCCTTTCACACTCCCAAAGTGCCATTTTCACAGTAAAAAAAAAAAGATTCATTTTGCTTAGCTTAGTCTGTAACTTGAAAACTATGTACCGTATGGCCCTATAAACTGTGTTGGGATGAAAGCTAGCCACTTTGAGCAATGTGGGAAGTGCTGGGGCAGTTTGGGACAACAGGGCCAAAATGTCACTTTCACAGTCCCAAAGTGCCATTTTCACAGTAAAAAGGCCTGGTTCACTTTTGCTTAGCTTAGTCTGTAACTTGAAAACTATGTACCGTATGGCCCTATAAACTGTGTTGGGATGAAAGCTAGCCACTTTGAGCAATGTGGGAAGTGCTGGGGCAGTTTGGGACAACAGGGCCAAAATGTCACTTTCACAGTCCCAAAGTGCCATTTTCACAGTAAAAAGGCCTGGTTCACTTTTGCTTAGCTTAGTCTGTAACTTGAAAACTATGTACCGTATGGCCCTATAAACTGTGTTGGGATGAAAGCTAGCCACTTTGAGCAATGTGGGAAGTGCTGGGGCAGTTTGGGACAACAGGGCCAAAACCCTAACCCTAACCCTAACCCTTTCACAGTCCCAAAGTGCCATTTTCACAGTAAAAAAAAAAAGATTCATTTTGCTTAGCTTAGTCTGTAACTTGAAAACTATGTACCGTATGGCCCTATAAACTGTGTTGGGATGAAAGCTAGCCACTTTGAGCAATGTGGGAAGTGCTGGGGCAGTTTGGGACAACAGGGCCAAAACCCTAACCCTAACCCCAACCCTTTCACAGTCCCAAAGTGCCATTTTCACAGTAAAAAAAAAAAGATTAATTTTGCTTAGCTTAGTCTGTAACTTGAAAACTATGTACCGTATGGCCCTATAAACTGTGTTGGGATGAAAGCTAGCCACTTTGAGCAATGTGGGAAGTGCTGGGGCAGTTTGGGACAACAGGGCCAAAATGTCACTTTCACAGTCCCAAAGTGCCATTTTCACAGTAAAAAGGCCTGGTTCACTTTTGCTTAGCTTAGTCTGTAACTTGAAAACTATGTACCGTATGGCCCTATAAACTGTGTTGGGATGAAAGCTAGCCACTTTGAGCAATGTGGGAAGTGCTGGGGCAGTTTGGGACAACAGGGCCAAAACCCTAACCCTAACCCTAACCCTTTCACAGTCCCAAAGTGCCATTTTCACAGTAAAAAAAAAAAGATTCATTTTGCTTAGCTTAGTCTGTAACTTGAAAACTATGTACCGTATGGCCCTATAAACTGTGTTGGGATGAAAGCTAGCCACTTTGAGCAATGTGGGAAGTGCTGGGGCAGTTTGGGACAACAGGGCCAAAACCCTAACCCTAACCCCAACCCTTTCACAGTCCCAAAGTGCCATTTTCACAGTAAAAAAAAAAAGATTAATTTTGCTTAGCTTAGTCTGTAACTTGAAAACTATGTACCGTATGGCCCTATAAACTGTGTTGGGATGAAAGCTAGCCACTTTGAGCAATGTGGGAAGTGCTGGGGCAGTTTGGGACAACAGGGCCAAAATGTCACTTTCACAGTCCCAAAGTGCCATTTTCACAGTAAAAAGGCCTGGTTCACTTTTGCTTAGCTTAGTCTGTAACTTGAAAACTATGTACCGTATGGCCCTATAAACTGTGTTGGGATGAAAGCTAGCCACTTTGAGCAATGTGGGAAGTGCTGGGGCAGTTTGGGACAACAGGGCCAAAACCCTAACCCTAACCCTTTCACAGTCCCAAAGTGCCATTTTCACAGTAAAAAAAAAAAGATTCATTTTGCTTAGCTTAGTCTGTAACTTGAAAACTATGTACCGTATGGCCCTATAAACTGTGTTGGGATGAAAGCTAGCCACTTTGAGCAATGTGGGAAGTGCTGGGGCAGTTTGGGACAACAGGGCCAAAATGTCACTTTCACAGTCCCAAAGTGCCATTTTCACAGTAAAAAGGCCTGGTTCACTTTTGCTTAGCTTAGTCTGTAACTTGAAAACTATGTACCGTATGGCCCTATAAACTGTGTTGGGATGAAAGCTAGCCACTTTGAGCAATGTGGGAAGTGCTGGGGCAGTTTGGGACAACAGGGCCAAAACCCTAACCCTAACCCTAACCCTTTCACAGTCCCAAAGTGCCATTTTCACAGTAAAAAAAAAAAGATTCATTTTGCTTAGCTTAGTCTGTAACTTGAAAACTATGTACCGTATGGCCCTATAAACTGTGTTGGGATGAAAGCTAGCCACTTTGAGCAATGTGGGAAGTGCTGGGGCAGTTTGGGACAACAGGGCCAAAACCCTAACCCTAACCCCAACCCTTTCACAGTCCCAAAGTGCCATTTTCACAGTAAAAAAAAAAAGATTAATTTTGCTTAGCTTAGTCTGTAACTTGAAAACTATGTACCGTATGGCCCTATAAACTGTGTTGGGATGAAAGCTAGCCAATTTGAGCAATGTGGGAAGTGCTGGGGCAGTTTGGGACAACAGGGCCAAAATGTCACTTTCACAGTCCCAAAGTGCCATTTTCACAGTAAAAAGGCCTGGTTCACTTTTGCTTAGCTTAGTCTGTAACTTGAAAACTATGTACCGTATGGCCCTATAAACTGTGTTGGGATGAAAGCTAGCCACTTTGAGCAATGTGGGAAGTGCTGGGGCAGTTTGGGACAACAGGGCCAAAACCCTAACCCTAACCCCAACCCTTTCACAGTCCCAAAGTGCCATTTTCACAGTAAAAAAAAAAAGATTCATTTTGCTTAGCTTAGTCTGTAACTTGAAAACTATGTACCGTATGGCCCTATAAACTGTGTTGGGATGAAAGCTAGCCACTTTGAGCAATGTGGGAAGTGCTGGGGCAGTTTGGGACAACAGGGCCAAAACCCTAACCCTAACCCCAACCCTTTCACAGTCCCAAAGTGCCATTTTCACAGTAAAAAAAAAAGATTCATTTTGCTTAGCTTAGTCTGTAACTTGAAAACTATGTACCGTATGGCCCTATAAACTGTGTTGGGATGAAAGCTAGCCACTTTGAGCAATGTGGGAAGTGCTGGGGCAGTTTGGGACAACAGGGCCAAAACCCTAACCCTAACCCTAACCCTTTCACAGTCCCAAAGTGCCATTTTCACAGTAAAAAAAAAAAGATTAATTTTGCTTAGCTTAGTCTGTAACTTGAAAACTATGTACCGTATGGCCCTATAAACTGTGTTGGGATGAAAGCTAGCCACTTTGAGCAATGTGGGAAGTGCTGGGGCAGTTTGGGACAACAGGGCCAAAACCCTAACCCTAACCCCAACCCTTTCACAGTCCCAAAGTGCCATTTTCACAGTAAAAAAAAAATGATTCATTTTGCTTAGCTTAGTCTGTAACTTGAAAACTATGTACCGTATGGCCCTATAAACTGTGTTGGGATGAAAGCTAGCCACTTTGAGCAATGTGGGAAGTGCTGGGGCAGTTTGGGACAACAGGGCCAAAACCCTAACCCTAACCCTAACCCTTTCACAGTCCCAAAGTGCCATTTTCACAGTAAAAAAAAAAAGATTCATTTTGCTTAGCTTAGTCTGTAACTTGAAAACTATGTACCGTATGGCCCTATAAACTGTGTTGGGATGAAAGCTAGCCACTTTGAGCAATGTGGGAAGTGCTGGGGCAGTTTGGGACAACAGGGCCAAAACCCTAACCCTAACCCCAACCCTTTCACAGTCCCAAAGTGCCATTTTCACAGTAAAAAAAAAAAGATTAATTTTGCTTAGCTTAGTCTGTAACTTGAAAACTATGTACCGTATGGCCCTATAAACTGTGTTGGGATGAAAGCTAGCCACTTTGAGCAATGTGGGAAGTGCTGGGGCAGTTTGGGACAACAGGGCCAAAATGTCACTTTCACAGTCCCAAAGTGCCATTTTCACAGTAAAAAGGCCTGGTTCACTTTTGCTTAGCTTAGTCTGTAACTTGAAAACTATGTACCGTATGGCCCTATAAACTGTGTTGGGATGAAAGCTAGCCACTTTGAGCAATGTGGGAAGTGCTGGGGCAGTTTGGGACAACAGGGCCAAAATGTCACTTTCACAGTCCCAAAGTGCCATTTTCACAGTAAAAAGGCCTGGTTCACTTTTGCTTAGCTTAGTCTGTAAATTGAAAACTATGTACCGTATGGCCCTAAAAACTGTGTTGGGATGAAAGCTAGCCACTTTGAGCAATGTGGGAAGTGCTGGGGCAGTTTGGGACAACAGGGCCAAAACCCTAACCCTAACCCTTTCACAGTCCCAAAGTGCCATTTTCACAGTAAAAAAAAAAAGATTAATTTTGCTTAGCTTAGTCTGTAACTTGAAAACTATGTACCGTATGGCCCTATAAACTGTGTTGGGATGAAATCTAGCCACTTTGAGCAATGTGGGAAGTGCTGGGGCAGTTTGGGACAACAGGGCCAAAATGTCACTTTCACAGTCCCAAAGTGCCGTTTTCACAGTAAAAAGGCCTGGTTCACTTTTGCTTAGCTTAGTCTGTAACTTGAAAACTATGTACCGTATGGCCCTATAAATTGTGTTGGGATGAAAGCTAGCCACTTTGAGCAATGTGGGAAGTGCTGGGGCAGTTTGGGACAACAGGGCCAAAATGTCACTTTCACAGTCCCAAAGTGCCATTTTCACAGTAAAAAGGCCTGGTTCACTTTTGCTTAGCTTAGTCTGTAACTTGAAAACTATGTACCGTATGGCCCTATAAACTGTGTTGGGATGAAAGCTAGCCACTTTGAGCAATGTGGGAAGTGCTGGGGCAGTTTGGGACAACAGGGCCAAAATGTCACTTTCACAGTCCCAAAGTGCCATTTTCACAGTAAAAAGGCCTGGTTCACTTTTGCTTAGCTTAGTCTGTAAATTGAAAACTATGTACCGTATGGCCCTAAAAACTGTGTTGGGATGAAAGCTAGCCACTTTGAGCAATGTGGGAAGTGCTGGGGCAGTTTGGGACAACAGGGCCAAAACCCTAACCCTAACCCTTTCACAGTCCCAAAGTGCCATTTTCACAGTAAAAAAAAAAAGATTCATTTTGCTTAGCTTAGTCTGTAACTTGAAAACTATGTACCGTATGGCCCTATAAACTGTGTTGGGATGAAAGCTAGCCACTTTGAGCAATGTGGGAAGTGCTGGGGCAGTTTGGGACAACAGGGCCAAAACCCTAACCCTAACCCCAACCCTTTCACAGTCCCAAAGTGCCATTTTCACAGTAAAAAAAAAAAGATTAATTTTGCTTAGCTTAGTCTGTAACTTGAAAACTATGTACCGTATGGCCCTATAAACTGTGTTGGGATGAAAGCTAGCCACTTTGAGCAATGTGGGAAGTGCTGGGGCAGTTTGGGACAACAGGGCCAAAATGTCACTTTCACAGTCCCAAAGTGCCATTTTCACAGTAAAAAGGCCTGGTTCACTTTTGCTTAGCTTAGTCTGTAACTTGAAAACTATGTACCGTATGGCCCTATAAACTGTGTTGGGATGAAAGCTAGCCACTTTGAGCAATGTGGGAAGTGCTGGGGCAGTTTGGGACAACAGGGCCAAAATGTCACTTTCACAGTCCCAAAGTGCCATTTTCACAGTAAAAAGGCCTGGTTCACTTTTGCTTAGCTTAGTCTGTAAATTGAAAACTATGTACCGTATGGCCCTAAAAACTGTGTTGGGATGAAAGCTAGCCACTTTGAGCAATGTGGGAAGTGCTGGGGCAGTTTGGGACAACAGGGCCAAAACCCTAACCCTAACCCTTTCACAGTCCCAAAGTGCCATTTTCACAGTAAAAAAAAAAAGATTAATTTTGCTTAGCTTAGTCTGTAACTTGAAAACTATGTACCGTATGGCCCTATAAACTGTGTTGGGATGAAATCTAGCCACTTTGAGCAATGTGGGAAGTGCTGGGGCAGTTTGGGACAACAGGGCCAAAATGTCACTTTCACAGTCCCAAAGTGCCGTTTTCACAGTAAAAAGGCCTGGTTCACTTTTGCTTAGCTTAGTCTGTAACTTGAAAACTATGTACCGTATGGCCCTATAAACTGTGTTGGGATGAAAGCTAGCCACTTTGAGCAATGTGGGAAGTGCTGGGGCAGTTTGGGACAACAGGGCCAAAATGTCACTTTCACAGTCCCAAAGTGCCATTTTCACAGTAAAAAGGCCTGGTTCACTTTTGCTTAGCTTAGTCTGTAACTTGAAAACTATGTACCGTATGGCCCTATAAACTGTGTTGGGATGAAAGCTAGCCACTTTGAGCAATGTGGGAAGTGCTGGGGCAGTTTGGGACAACAGGGCCAAAATGTCACTTTCACAGTCCCAAAGTGCCATTTTCACAGTAAAAAGGCCTGGTTCACTTTTGCTTAGCTTAGTCTGTAACTTGAAAACTATGTACCGTATGGCCCTATAAACTGTGTTGGGATGAAAGCTAGCCACTTTGAGCAATGTGGGAAGTGCTGGGGCAGTTTGGGACAACAGGGCCAAAATGTCACTTTCACAGTCCCAAAGTGCCATTTTCATAGTAAAAAGGCCTGGTTCACTTTTGCTTAGCTTAGTCTGTAACTTGAAAACTATGTACCGTATGGCCCTATAAACTGTGTTGGGATGAAAGCTAGCCACTTTGAGCAATGTGGGAAGTGCTGGGGCAGTTTGGGACAACAGGGCCAAAATGTCACTTTCACAGTCCCAAAGTGCCGTTTTCACAGTAAAAAGGCCTGGTTCACTTTTGCTTAGCTTAGTCTGTAACTTGAAAACTATGTACCGTATGGCCCTATAAACTGTGTTGGGATGAAAGCTAGCCACTTTGAGCAATGTGGGAAGTGCTGGGGCAGTTTGGGACAACAGGGCCAAAACCCTAACCCTAACCCTAACCCTTTCACAGTCCCAAAGTGCCATTTTCACAGTAAAAAAAAAAAGATTAATTTTGCTTAGCTTAGTCTGTAACTTGAAAACTATGTACAGTATGGCCCTATAAACTGTGTTGGGATGAAAGCTAGCCACTTTGAGCAATGTGGGAAGTGCTGGGGCAGTTTGGGACAACAGGGCCAAAATGTCACTTTCACAGTCCCAAAGTGCCATTTTCACAGTAAAAAGGCCTGGTTCACTTTTGCTTAGCTTAGTCTGTAACTTGAAAACTATGTACCGTATGGCCCTATAAACTGTGTTGGGATGAAAGCTAGCCACTTTGAGCAATGTGGGAAGTGCTGGGGCAGTTTGGGACAACAGGGCCAAAACCCTAACCCTAACCCTAACCCTTTCACAGTCCCAAAGTGCCATTTTCACAGTAAAAAAAAAAAGATTCATTTTGCTTAGCTTAGTCTGTAACTTGAAAACTATGTACCGTATGGCCCTATAAACTGTGTTGGGATGAAAGCTAGCCACTTTGAGCAATGTGGGAAGTGCTGGGGCAGTTTGGGACAACAGGGCCAAAATGTCACTTTCACAGTCCCAAAGTGCCATTTTCACAGTAAAAAGGCCTGGTTCACTTTTGCTTAGCTTAGTCTGTAACTTGAAAACTATGTACCGTATGGCCCTATAAACTGTGTTGGGATGAAAGCTAGCCACTTTGAGCAATGTGGGAAGTGCTGGGGCAGTTTGGGACAACAGGGCCAAAATGTCACTTTCACAGTCCCAAAGTGCCATTTTCACAGTAAAAAGGCCTGGTTCACTTTTGCTTAGCTTAGTCTGTAACTTGAAAACTATGTACCGTATGGCCCTATAAACTGTGTTGGGATGAAAGCTAGCCACTTTGAGCAATGTGGGAAGTGCTGGGGCAGTTTGGGACAACAGGGCCAAAATGTCACTTTCACAGTCCCAAAGTGCCATTTTCACAGTAAAAAGGCCTGGTTCACTTTTGCTTAGCTTAGTCTGTAACTTGAAAACTATGTACCGTATGGCCCTAAAAACTGTGTTGGGATGAAAGCTAGCCACTTTGAGCAATGTGGGAAGTGCTGGGGCAGTTTGGGACAACAGGGCCAAAACCCTAACCCTAACCCTTTCACAGTCCCAAAGTGCCATTTTCACAGTAAAAAGGCCTGGTTCACTTTTGCTTAGCTTAGTCTGTAACTTGAAAACTATGTACCGTATGGCCCTATAAACTGTGTTGGGATG
Source organism: Protomyctophum bolini (assembly GCF_963924005.1). Taxonomy (NCBI): domain Eukaryota; kingdom Metazoa; phylum Chordata; class Actinopteri; order Myctophiformes; family Myctophidae; genus Protomyctophum; species Protomyctophum bolini. The sequence goes on from NW_027665869.1 coordinate 58,115, forward strand.
AAAGCTAGCCACTTTGAGCAATGTGGGAAGTGCTGGGGCAGTTTGGGACAACAGGGCCAAAATGTCACTTTCACAGTCCCAAAGTGCCATTTTCACAGTAAAAAGGCCTGGTTCACTTTTGCTTAGCTTAGTCTGTAACTTGAAAACTATGTACCGTATGGCCCTATAAACTGTGTTGGGATGAAAGCTAGCCACTTTGAGCAATGTGGGAAGTGCTGGGGCAGTTTGGGACAACAGGGCCAAAATGTCACTTTCACAGTCCCAAAGTGCCATTTTCACAGTAAAAAGGCCTGGTTCACTTTTGCTTAGCTTAGTCTGTAACTTGAAAACTATGTACCGTATGGCCCTAAAAACTGTGTTGGGATGAAAGCTAGCCACTTTGAGCAATGTGGGAAGTGCTGGGGCAGTTTGGGACAACAGGGCCAAAACCCTAACCCTAACCCTTTCACAGTCCCAAAGTGCCATTTTCACAGTAAAAAGGCCTGGTTCACTTTTGCTTAGCTTAGTCTGTAACTTGAAAACTATGTACCGTATGGCCCTATAAACTGTGTTGGGATGAAAGCTAGCCACTTTGAGCAATGTGGGAAGTGCTGGGGCAGTTTGGGACAACAGGGCCAAAACCCTAACCCTAACCCTAACCCTTTCACAGTCCCAAAGTGCCATTTTCACAGTAAAAAAAAAAAGATTCATTTTGCTTAGCTTAGTCTGTAACTTGAAAACTATGTACCGTATGGCCCTATAAACTGTGTTGGGATGAAAGCTAGCCACTTTGAGCAATGTGGGAAGTGCTGGGGCAGTTTGGGACAACAGGGCCAAAATGTCACTTTCACAGTCCCAAAGTGCCATTTTCACAGTAAAAAGGCCTGGTTCACTTTTGCTTAGCTTAGTCTGTAACTTGAAAACTATGTACCGTATGGCCCTATAAACTGTGTTGGGATGAAAGCTAGCCACTTTGAGCAATGTGGGAAGTGCTGGGGCAGTTTGGGACAACAGGGCCAAAATGTCACTTTCACAGTCCCAAAGTGCCATTTTCACAGTAAAAAGGCCTGGTTCACTTTTGCTTAGCTTAGTCTGTAACTTGAAAACTATGTACCGTATGGCCCTATAAACTGTGTTGGGATGAAAGCTAGCCACTTTGAGCAATGTGGGAAGTGCTGGGGCAGTTTGGGACAACAGGGCCAAAATGTCACTTTCACAGTCCCAAAGTGCCATTTTCACAGTAAAAAGGCCTGGTTCACTTTTGCTTAGCTTAGTCTGTAACTTGAAAACTATGTACCGTATGGCCCTATAAACTGTGTTGGGATGAAAGCTAGCCACTTTGAGCAATGTGGGAAGTGCTGGGGCAGTTTGGGACAACAGGGCCAAAATGTCACTTTCACAGTCCCAAAGTGCCATTTTCACAGTAAAAAGGCCTGGTTCACTTTTGCTTAGCTTAGTCTGTAACTTGAAAACTATGTACCGTATGGCCCTATAAACTGTGTTGGGATGAAAGCTAGCCACTTTGAGCAATGTGGGAAGTGCTGGGGCAGTTTGGGACAACAGGGCCAAAATGTCACTTTCAAAGTCCCAAAGTGCCATTTTCACAGTAAAAAGGCCTGGTTCACTTTTGCTTAGCTTAGTCTGTAACTTGAAAACTATGTACCGTATGGCCCTATAAACTGTGTTGGGATGAAAGCTAGCCACTTTGAGCAATGTGGGAAGTGCTGGGGCAGTTTGGGACAACAGGGCCAAAATGTCACTTTCACAGTCCCAAAGTGCCGTTTTCACAGTAAAAAGGCCTGGTTCACTTTTGCTTAGCTTAGTCTGTAACTTGAAAACTATGTACCGTATGGCCCTATAAACTGTGTTGGGATGAAAGCTAGCCACTTTGAGCAATGTGGGAAGTGCTGGGGCAGTTTGGGACAACAGGGCCAAAACCCTAACCCTAACCCTAACCCTTTCACAGTCCCAAAGTGCCATTTTCACAGTAAAAAAAAAAAGATTAATTTTGCTTAGCTTAGTCTGTAACTTGAAAACTATGTACAGTATGGCCCTATAAACTGTGTTGGGATGTAAGCTAGCCACTTTGAGCAATGTGGGAAGTGCTGGGGCAGTTTGGGACAACAGGGCCAAAATGTCACTTTCACAGTCCCAAAGTGCCATTTTCACAGTAAAAAGGCCTGGTTCACTTTTGCTTAGCTTAGTCTGTAACTTGAAAACTATGTACCGTATGGCCGTATAAACTGTGTTGGGATGAAAGCTAGCCACTTTGAGCAATGTGGGAAGTGCTGGGGCAGTTTGGGACAACAGGGCCAAAACCCTAACCCTAACCCTAACCCTTTCACAGTCCCAAAGTGCCATTTTCACAGTAAAAAAAAAAAGATTCATTTTGCTTAGCTTAGTCTGTAACTTGAAAACTATGTACCGTATGGCCCTATAAACTGTGTTGGGATGAAAGCTAGCCACTTTGAGCAATGTGGGAAGTGCTGGGGCAGTTTGGGACAACAGGGCCAAAATGTCACTTTCACAGTCCCAAAGTGCCATTTTCACAGTAAAAAGGCCTGGTTCACTTTTGCTTAGCTTAGTCTGTAACTTGAAAACTATGTACCGTATGGCCCTATAAACTGTGTTGGGATGAAAGCTAGCCACTTTGAGCAATGTGGGAAGTGCTGGGGCAGTTTGGGACAACAGGGCCAAAATGTCACTTTCACAGTCCCAAAGTGCCATTTTCACAGTAAAAAGGCCTGGTTCACTTTTGCTTAGCTTAGTCTGTAACTTGAAAACTATGTACCGTATGGCCCTATAAACTGTGTTGGGATGAAAGCTAGCCACTTTGAGCAATGTGGGAAGCTTTCATCCCAACACAGTTTATAGGGCCATACGGTACATAGTTTTCAAGTTACAGACTAAGCTAAGCAAAAGTGAACCAGGCCTTTTTACTGTGAAAATGGCACTTTGGGACTGTGAAAGTGACATTTTGGCCCTGTTGTCCCAAACTGCCCCAGCACTTCCCACATTGCTCAAAGTGGCTAGCTTTCATCCCAACACAGTTTATAGGGCCATACGGTACATAGTTTTCAAGTTACAGACTAAGCTAAGCAAAATTAATCTTTTTTTTTTTACTGTGAAAATGGCACTTTGGGACTGTGAAAGGGTTAGGGTTAGGGTTAGGGTTTTGGCCCTGTTGTCCCAAACTGCCCCAGCACTTCCCACATTGCTCAAAGTGGCTAGCTTTCATCCCAACACAGTTTATAGGGCCATACGGTACATAGTTTTCAAGTTACAGACTAAGCTAAGCAAAAGTGAACCAGGCCTTTTTACTGTGAAAATGGCACTTTGGGACTGTGAAAGTGACATTTTGGCCCTGTTGTCCCAAACTGCCCCAGCACTTCCCACATTGCTCAAAGTGGCTAGCTTTCATCCCAACACAGTTTATAGGGCCATACGGTACATAGTTTTCAAGTTACAGACTAAGCTAAGCAAAATGAATCTTTTTTTTTTTACTGTGAAAATGGCACTTTGGGACTGTGAAAGGGTTAGGGTTAGGGTTAGGGTTTTGGCCCTGTTGTCCCAAACTGCCCCAGCACTTCCCACATTGCTCAAAGTGGCTAGCTTTCATCCCAACACAGTTTATAGGGCCATACCGTACATAGTTTTCAAGTTACAGACTAAGCTAAGCAAAAGTGAACCAGGCCTTTTTACTGTGAAAATGGCACTTTGGGACTGTGAAAGTGACATTTTGGCCCTGTTGTCCCAAACTGCCCCAGCACTTCCCACATTGCTCAAAGTGGCTAGCTTTCATCCCAACACAGTTTATAGGGCCATACGGTACATAGTTTTCAAGTTACAGACTAAGCTAAGCAAAATGAATCTTTTTTTTTTTACTGTGAAAATGGCACTTTGGGACTGTGAAAGGGTTAGGGTTAGGGTTTTGGCCCTGTTGTCCCAAACTGCCCCAGCACTTCCCACATTGCTCAAAGTGGCTAGCTTTCATCCCAACACAGTTTTTAGGGCCATACGGTACATAGTTTTCAAGTTACAGACTAAGCTAAGCAAAAGTGAACCAGGCCTTTTTACTGTGAAAATGGCACTTTGGGACTGTGAAAGTGACATTTTGGCCCTGTTGTCCCAAACTGCCCCAGCACTTCCCACATTGCTCAAAGTGGCTAGCTTTCATCCCAACAGAGTTTATAGGGCCATACGGTACATAGTTTTCAAGTTACAGACTAAGCTAAGCAAAAGTGAACCAGGCCTTTTTACTGTGAAAATGGCACTTTGGGACAGTGAAAGTGACATTTTGGCCCTGTTGTCCCAAACTGCCCCAGCACTTCCCACATTGCTCAAAGTGGCTAGCTTTCATCCCAACACAGTTTATAGGGCCATACGGTACATAGTTTTCAAGTTACAGACTAAGCTAAGCAAAAGTGAACCAGGCCTTTTTACTGTGAAAACGGCACTTTGGGACTGTGAAAGTGACATTTTGGCCCTGTTGTCCCAAACTGCCCCAGCACTTCCCACATTGCTCAAAGTGGCTAGATTTCATCCCAACACAGTTTATAGGGCCATACGGTACATAGTTTTCAAGTTACAGACTAAGCTAAGCAAAATTAATCTTTTTTTTTTTACTGTGAAAATGGCACTTTGGGACTGTGAAAGGGTTAGGGTTAGGGTTTTGGCCCTGTTGTCCCAAACTGCCCCAGCACTTCCCACATTGCTCAAAGTGGCTAGCTTTCATCCCAACACAGTTTTTAGGGCCATACGGTACATAGTTTTCAATTTACAGACTAAGCTAAGCAAAAGTGAACCAGGCCTTTTTACTGTGAAAATGGCACTTTGGGACTGTGAAAGTGACATTTTGGCCCTGTTGTCCCAAACTGCCCCAGCACTTCCCACATTGCTCAAAGTGGCTAGCTTTCATCCCAACACAGTTTATAGGGCCATACGGTACATAGTTTTCAAGTTACAGACTAAGCTAAGCAAAAGTGAACCAGGCCTTTTTACTGTGAAAATGGCACTTTGGGACTGTGAAAGTGACATTTTGGCCCTGTTGTCCCAAACTGCCCCAGCACTTCCCACATTGCTCAAAGTGGCTAGCTTTCATCCCAACACAGTTTATAGGGCCATACGGTACATAGTTTTCAAGTTACAGACTAAGCTAAGCAAAATGAATCTTTTTTTTTTTACTGTGAAAATGGCACTTTGGGACTGTGAAAGGGTTGGGGTTAGGGTTAGGGTTTTGGCCCTGTTGTCCCAAACTGCCCCAGCACTTCCCACATTGCTCAAAGTGGCTAGCTTTCATCCCAACACAGTTTATAGGGCCATACGGTACATAGTTTTCAAGTTACAGACTAAGCTAAGCAAAATGAATCTTTTTTTTTTTACTGTGAAAATGGCACTTTGGGACTGTGAAAGGGTTAGGGTTAGGGTTTTGGCCCTGTTGTCCCAAACTGCCCCAGCACTTCCCACATTGCTCAAAGTGGCTAGCTTTCATCCCAACACAGTTTTTAGGGCCATACGGTACATAGTTTTCAATTTACAGACTAAGCTAAGCAAAAGTGAACCAGGCCTTTTTACTGTGAAAATGGCACTTTGGGACTGTGAAAGTGACATTTTGGCCCTGTTGTCCCAAACTGCCCCAGCACTTCCCACATTGCTCAAAGTGGCTAGCTTTCATCCCAACACAGTTTATAGGGCCATACGGTACATAGTTTTCAAGTTACAGACTAAGCTAAGCAAAAGTGAACCAGGCCTTTTTACTGTGAAAATGGCACTTTGGGACTGTGAAAGTGACATTTTGGCCCTGTTGTCCCAAACTGCCCCAGCACTTCCCACATTGCTCAAAGTGGCTAGCTTTCATCCCAACACAGTTTATAGGGCCATACGGTACATAGTTTTCAAGTTACAGACTAAGCTAAGCAAAATTAATCTTTTTTTTTTTACTGTGAAAATGGCACTTTGGGACTGTGAAAGGGTTGGGGTTAGGGTTAGGGTTTTGGCCCTGTTGTCCCAAACTGCCCCAGCACTTCCCACATTGCTCAAAGTGGCTAGCTTTCATCCCAACACAGTTTATAGGGCCATACGGTACATAGTTTTCAAGTTACAGACTAAGCTAAGCAAAATGAATCTTTTTTTTTTTACTGTGAAAATGGCACTTTAGGACTGTGAAAGGGTTAGGGTTAGGGTTAGGGTTTTGGCCCTGTTGTCCCAAACTGCCCCAGCACTTCCCACATTGCTCAAAGTGGCTAGCTTTCATCCCAACACAGTTTATAGGGCCATACGGTACATAGTTTTCAAGTTACAGACTAAGCTAAGCAAAAGTGAACCAGGCCTTTTTACTGTGAAAATGACATTTTGGGACTGTGAAAGTGACATTTTGGCCCTGTTGTCCCAAACTGCCCCAGCACTTCCCACATTGCTCAAAGTGGCTAGCTTTCATCCCAACACAGTTTATAGGGCCATACGGTACATAGTTTTCAAGTTACAGACTAAGCTAAGCAAAATGAATCTTTTTTTTTTTACTGTGAAAATGGCACTTTGGGACTGTGAAAGGGTTAGGGTTAGGGTTAGGGTTTTGGCCCTGTTGTCCCAAACTGCCCCAGCACTTCCCACATTGCTCAAAGTGGCTAGCTTTCATCCCAACACAGTTTATAGGGCCATACGGTACATAGTTTTCAAGTTACAGACTAAGTTAAGCAAAAGTGAACCAGGCCTTTTTACTGTGAAAATGGCACTTTGGGACTGTGAAAGTGACATTTTGGCCCTGTTGTCCCAAACTGCCCCAGCACTTCCCACATTGCTCAAAGTGGCTAGCTTTCATCCCAACACAGTTTATAGGGCCATACGGTACATAGTTTTCAAGTTACAGACTAAGCTAAGCAAAATGAATCATTTTTTTTTTACTGTGAAAATGGCACTTTGGGACTGTGAAAGGGTTGGGGTTAGGGTTAGGGTTTTGGCCCTGTTGTCCCAAACTGCCCCAGCACTTCCCACATTGCTCAAAGTGGCTAGCTTTCATCCCAACACAGTTTATAGGGCCATACGGTACATAGTTTTCAAGTTACAGACTAAGCTAAGCAAAATGAATCTTTTTTTTTTTACTGTGAAAATGGCACTTTGGGACTGTGAAAGGGTTAGGGTTAGGGTTAGGGTTTTGGCCCTGTTGTCCCAAACTGCCCCAGCACTTCCCACATTGCTCAAAGTGGCTAGCTTTCATCCCAACACAGTTTATAGGGCCATACGGTACATAGTTTTCAAGTTACAGACTAAGCTAAGCAAAAGTGAACCAGGCCTTTTTACTGTGAAAATGGCACTTTGGGACTGTGAAAGTGACATTTTGGCCCTGTTGTCCCAAACTGCCCCAGCACTTCCCACATTGCTCAAAGTGGCTAGCTTTCATCCCAACACAGTTTATAGGGCCATACGGTACATAGTTTTCAAGTTACAGACTAAGCTAAGCAAAATGAATCTTTTTTTTTTTACTGTGAAAATGGCACTTTGGGACTGTGAAAGGGTTGGGGTTAGGGTTAGGGTTTTGGCCCTGTTGTCCCAAACTGCCCCAGCACTTCCCACATTGCTCAAAGTGGCTAGCTTTCATCCCAACACAGTTTATAGGGCCATACGGTACATAGTTTTCAAGTTACAGACTAAGCTAAGCAAAATGAATCTTTTTTTTTTTACTGTGAAAATGGCACTTTGGGACTGTGAAAGGGTTGGGGTTAGGGTTAGGGTTTTGGCCCTGTTGTCCCAAACTGCCCCAGCACTTCCCACATTGCTCAAAGTGGCTAGCTTTCATCCCAACACAGTTTATAGGGCCATACGGTACATAGTTTTCAAGTTACAGACTAAGCTAAGCAAAATGAATCTTTTTTTTTTTACTGTGAAAATGGCACTTTGGGAATGTGAAAGGGTTAGGGTTAGGGTTAGGGTTTTGGCCCTGTTGTCCCAAACTGCCCCAGCACTTCCCACATTGCTCAAAGTGGCTAGCTTTCATCCCAACACAGTTTATAGGGCCATACGGTACATAGTTTTCAAGTTACAGACTAAGCTAAGCAAAAGTGAACCAGGCCTTTTTACTGTGAAAATGGCACTTTGGGACTGTGAAAGTGACATTTTGGCCCTGTTGTCCCAAACTGCCCCAGCACTTCCCACATTGCTCAAAGTGGCTAGCTTTCATCCCAACACAGTTTATAGGGCCATACGGTACATAGTTTTCAAGTTACAGACTAAGCTAAGCAAAATGAATCTTTTTTTTTTTACTGTGAAAATGGCACTTTGGGACTGTGAAAGGGTTAGGGTTAGGGTTAGGGTTTTGGCCCTGTTGTCCCAAACTGCCCCAGCACTTCCCACATTGCTCAAAGTGGCTAGCTTTCATCCCAACACAGTTTATAGGGCCATACGGTACATAGTTTTCAAGTTACAGACTAAGCTAAGCAAAAGTGAACCAGGCCTTTTTACTGTGAAAATGGCACTTTGGGACTGTGAAAGTGACATTTTGGCCCTGTTGTCCCAAACTGCCCCAGCACTTCCCACATTGCTCAAAGTGGCTAGCTTTCATCCCAACACAGTTTATAGGGCCATACGGTACATAGTTTTCAAGTTACAGACTAAGCTAAGCAAAATTAATCTTTTTTTTTTTACTGTGAAAATGGCACTTTGGGACTGTGAAAGGGTTGGGGTTAGGGTTAGGGTTTTGGCCCTGTTGTCCCAAACTGCCCCAGCACTTCCCACATTGCTCAAAGTGGCTAGCTTTCATCCCAACACAGTTTATAGGGCCATACGGTACATAGTTTTCAAGTTACAGACTAAGCTAAGCAAAATGAATCTTTTTTTTTTTTACTGTGAAAATGGCACTTGTCCCAAACTGCCCCAGCACTTCCCACATTGCTCAAAGTGGCTAGCTTTCATCCCAACACAGTTTATAGGGCCATACGGTACATAGTTTTCAAGTTACAGACTAAGCTAAGCAAAAGTGAACCAGGCCTTTTTACTGTGAAAATGGCACTTTGGGACTGTGAAAGTGACATTTTGGCCCTGTTGTCCCAAACTGCCCCAGCACTTCCCACATTGCTCAAAGTGGCTAGCTTTCATCCCAACACAGTTTATAGGGCCATACGGTACATAGTTTTCAAGTTACAGACTAAGCTAAGCAAAATTAATCTTTTTTTTTTTACTGTGAAAATGGCACTTTGGGACTGTGAAAGGGTTGGGGTTAGGGTTAGGGTTTTGGCCCTGTTGTCCCAAACTGCCCCAGCACTTCCCACATTGCTCAAAGTGGCTAGCTTTCATCCCAACACAGTTTATAGGGCCATACGGTACATAGTTTTCAAGTTACAGACTAAGCTAAGCAAAATGAATCTTTTTTTTTTTACTGTGAAAATGGCACTTTGGGACTGTGAAAGGGTTAGGGTTAGGGTTAGGGTTTTGGCCCTGTTGTCCCAAACTGCCCCAGCACTTCCCACATTGCTCAAAGTGGCTAGCTTTCATCCCAACACAGTTTATAGGGCCATACGGTACATAGTTTTCAAGTTACAGACTAAGCTAAGCAAAAGTGAACCAGGCCTTTTTACTGTGAAAATGGCACTTTGGGACTGTGAAAGTGACATTTTGGCCCTGTTGTCCCAAACTGCCCCAGCACTTCCCACATTGCTCAAAGTGGCTAGCTTTCATCCCAACACAGTTTATAGGGCCATACGGTACATAGTTTTCAAGTTACAGACTAAGCTAAGCAAAAGTGAACCAGGCCTTTTTACTGTGAAAATGGCACTTTGGGACTGTGAAAGTGACATTTTGGCCCTGTTGTCCCAAACTGCCCCAGCACTTCCCACATTGCTCAAAGTGGCTAGCTTTCATCCCAACACAGTTTATAGGGCCATACGGTACATAGTTTTCAAGTTACAGACTAAGCTAAGCAAAATGAATCTTTTTTTTTTTACTGTGAAAATGGCACTTTGGGACTGTGAAAGGGTTGGGGTTAGGGTTAGGGTTTTGGCCCTGTTGTCCCAAACTGCCCCAGCACTTCCCACATTGCTCAAAGTGGCTAGCTTTCATCCCAACACAGTTTATAGGGCCATACGGTACATAGTTTTCAAGTTACAGACTAAGCTAAGCAAAATGAATCTTTTTTTTTTTACTGTGAAAATGGCACTTTGGGACTGTGAAAGGGTTGGGGTTAGGGTTAGGGTTTTGGCCCTGTTGTCCCAAACTGCCCCAGCACTTCCCACATTGCTCAAAGTGGCTAGCTTTCATCCCAACACAGTTTATAGGGCCATACGGTACATAGTTTTCAAGTTACAGACTAAGCTAAGCAAAAGTGAACCAGGCCTTTTTACTGTGAAAATGGCACTTTGGGACTGTGAAAGTGACATTTTGGCCCTGTTGTCCCAAACTGCCCCAGCACTTCCCACATTGCTCAAAGTGGCTAGCTTTCATCCCAACACAGTTTATAGGGCCATACGGTACATAGTTTTCAAGTTACAGACTAAGCTAAGCAAAATGAATCTTTTTTTTTTTACTGTGAAAATGGCACTTTGGGACTGTGAAAGGGTTGGGGTTAGGGTTAGGGTTTTGGCCCTGTTGTCCCAAACTGCCCCAGCACTTCCCACATTGCTCAAAGTGGCTAGCTTTCATCCCAACACAGTTTATAGGGCCATACGGTACATAGTTTTCAAGTTACAGACTAAGCTAAGCAAAAGTGAACCAGGCCTTTTTACTGTGAAAATGGCACTTTGGGACTGTGAAAGTGACATTTTGGCCCTGTTGTCCCAAACTGCCCCAGCACTTCCCACATTGCTCAAAGTGGCTAGCTTTCATCCCAACACAGTTTATAGGGCCATACGGTACATAGTTTTCAAGTTACAGACTAAGCTAAGCAAAATGAATCTTTTTTTTTTTACTGTGAAAATGGCACTTTGGGACTGTGAAAGGGTTGGGGTTAGGGTTAGGGTTTTGGCCCTGTTGTCCCAAACTGCCCCAGCACTTCCCACATTGCTCAAAGTGGCTAGCTTTCATCCCAACACAGTTTATAGGGCCATACGGTACATAGTTTTCAAGTTACAGACTAAGCTAAGCAAAATGAATCTTTTTTTTTTTACTGTGAAAATGGCACTTTGGGACTGTGAAAGGGTTAGGGTTAGGGTTAGGGTTTTGGCCCTGTTGTCCCAAACTGCCCCAGCACTTCCCACATTGCTCAAAGTGGCTAGCTTTCATCCCAACACAGTTTATAGGGCCATACGGTACATAGTTTTCAAGTTACAGACTAAGCTAAGCAAAAGTGAACCAGGCCTTTTTACTGTGAAAATGACACTTTGGGACTGTGAAAGTGACATTTTGGCCCTGTTGTCCCAAACTGCCCCAGCACTTCCCACATTGCTCAAAGTGGCTAGCTTTCATCCCAACACAGTTTATAGGGCCATACGGTACATAGTTTTCAAGTTACAGACTAAGCTAAGCAAAATGAATCTTTTTTTTTTTACTGTGAAAATGGCACTTTGGGACTGTGAAAGGGTTAGGGTTAGGGTTAGGGTTTTGGCCCTGTTGTCCCAAACTGCCCCAGCACTTCCCACATTGCTCAAAGTGGCTAGCTTTCATCCCAACACAGTTTATAGGGCCATACGGTACATAGTTTTCAAGTTACAGACTAAGTTAAGCAAAAGTGAACCAGGCCTTTTTACTGTGAAAATGGCACTTTGGGACTGTGAAAGTGACATTTTGGCCCTGTTGTCCCAAACTGCCCCAGCACTTCCCACATTGCTCAAAGTGGCTAGCTTTCATCCCAACACAGTTTATAGGGCCATACGGTACATAGTTTTCAAGTTACAGACTAAGCTAAGCAAAATGAATCTTTTTTTTTTACTGTGAAAATGGCACTTTGGGACTGTGAAAGGGTTAGGGTTAGGGTTAGGGTTTTGGCCCTGTTGTCCCAAACTGCCCCAGCACTTCCCACATTGCTCAAAGTGGCTAGCTTTCATCCCAACACAGTTTATAGGGCCATACGGTACATAGTTTTCAAGTTACAGACTAAGCTAAGCAAAAGTGAACCAGGCCTTTTTACTGTGAAAATGGCACTTTGGGACTGTGAAAGTGACATTTTGGCCCTGTTGTCCCAAACTGCCCCAGCACTTCCCACATTGCTCAAAGTGGCTAGCTTTCATCCCAACACAGTTTATAGGGCCATACGGTACATAGTTTTCAAGTTACAGACTAAGCTAAGCAAAATGAATCTTTTTTTTTTTACTGCTTTTTTTTTTTACTGTGAAAATGGCACTTTGGGACTGTGAAAGGGTTGGGTTAGGGTTAGGGTTTTGGCCCTGTTGTCCCAAACTGCCCCAGCACTTCCCACATTGCTCAAAGTGGCTAGCTTTCATCCCAACACAGTTTATAGGGCCATACGGTACATAGTTTTCAAGTTACAGACTAAGCTAAGCAAAATGAATCTTTTTTTTTTTACTGTGAAAATGGCACTTTGGGACTGTGAAAGGGTTGGGTTAGGGTAGGGTTTGGCCCTGTTGTCCCAAACTGCCCCAGCACTTCCCACATTGCTCAAAGTGGCTAGCTTTCATCCCAACACAGTTTATAGGGCCATACGGTACATAGTTTTCAAGTTACAGACTAAGCTAAGCAAAATGAATCTTTTTTTTTTACTGTGAAAATGGCACTTTGGGACTGTGAAAGGGTTGGGGTTAGGGTTAGGGTTTTGGCCCTGTTGTCCCAAACTGCCCCAGCACTTCCCACATTGCTCAAAGTGGCTAGCTTTCATCCCAACACAGTTTATAGGGCCATACGGTACATAGTTTTCAAGTTACAGACTAAGCTAAGCAAAATGAATCTTTTTTTTTTTACTGTGAAAATGGCACTTTGGGACTGTGAAAGGGTTAGGGTTAGGGTTAGGGTTTTGGCCCTGTTGTCCCAAACTGCCCAGCACTTCCCACATTGCTCAAAGTGGCTAGCTTTCATCCCAACACAGTTTATAGGGCCATACGGTACATAGTTTTCAAGTTACAGACTAAGCTAAGCAAAAGTGAACCAGGCCTTTTTACTGTGAAAATGGCACTTTGGGACTGTGAAAGTGACATTTTGGCCCTGTTGTCCCAAACTGCCCCAGCACTTCCCACATTGCTCAAAGTGGCTAGCTTTCATCCCAACACAGTTTATAGGGCCATACGGTACATAGTTTTCAAGTTACAGACTAAGCTAAGCAAAATGAATCTTTTTTTTTTTACTGTGAAAATGGCACTTTGGGACTGTGAAAGGGTTAGGGTTAGGGTTAGGGTTTTGGCCCTGTTGTCCCAAACTGCCCCAGCACTTCCCACATTGCTCAAAGTGGCTAGCTTTCATCCCAACACAGTTTATAGGGCCATACGGTACATAGTTTTCAAGTTACAGACTAAGCTAAGCAAAAGTGAACCAGGCCTTTTTACTGTGAAAATGGCACTTTGGGACTGTGAAAGTGACATTTTGGCCCTGTTGTCCCAAACTGCCCCAGCACTTCCCACATTGCTCAAAGTGGCTAGCTTTCATCCCAACACAGTTTATAGGGCCATACGGTACATAGTTTTCAAGTTACAGACTAAGCTAAGCAAAATTAATCTTTTTTTTTTACTGTGAAAATGGCACTTTGGGACTGTGAAAGGGTTGGGGTTAGGGTTAGGGTTTTGGCCCTGTTGTCCCAAACTGCCCCAGCACTTCCCACATTGCTCAAAGTGGCTAGCTTTCATCCCAACACAGTTTATAGGGCCATACGGTACATAGTTTTCAAGTTACAGACTAAGCTAAGCAAAATGAATCTTTTTTTTTTACTGTGAAAATGGCACTTTGGGACTGTGAAAGGGTTAGGGTTAGGGTTAGGGTTTTGGCCCTGTTGTCCCAAACTGCCCCAGCACTTCCCACATTGCTCAAAGTGGCTAGCTTTCATCCCAACACAGTTTATAGGGCCATACGGTACATAGTTTTCAAGTTACAGACTAAGCTAAGCAAAAGTGAACCAGGCCTTTTTACTGTGAAAATGGCACTTTGGGACTGTGAAAGTGACATTTTGGCCCTGTTGTCCCAAACTGCCCCAGCACTTCCCACATTGCTCAAAGTGGCTAGCTTTCATCCCAACACAGTTTATAGGGCCATACGGTACATAGTTTTCAAGTTACAGACTAAGCTAAGCAAAATTAATCTTTTTTTTTTACTGTGAAAATGGCACTTTGGGACTGTGAAAGGGTTGGGGTTAGGGTTAGGGTTTTGGCCCTGTTGTCCCAAACTGCCCCAGCACTTCCCACATTGCTCAAAGTGGCTAGCTTTCATCCCAACACAGTTTATAGGGCCATACGGTACATAGTTTTCAAGTTACAGACTAAGCTAAGCAAAAGTGAACCAGGCCTTTTTACTGTGAAAATGGCACTTTGGGACTGTGAAAGTGACATTTTGGCCCTGTTGTCCCAAACTGCCCCAGCACTTCCCACATTGCTCAAAGTGGCTAGCTTTCATCCCAACACAGTTTATAGGGCCATACGGTACATAGTTTTCAAGTTACAGACTAAGCTAAGCAAAAGTGAACCAGCCTTTTTACTGTGAAAATGGCACTTTGGGACTGTGAAAGTGACATTTTGGCCCTGTTGTCCCAAACTGCCCCAGCACTTCCCACATTGCTCAAAGTGGCTAGCTTTCATCCCAACACAGTTTATAGGGCCATACGGTACATAGTTTTCAAGTTACAGACTAAGCTAAGCAAAATGAATCTTTTTTTTTTTACTGTGAAAATGGCACTTTGGGACTGTGAAAGGGTTGGGGTTAGGGTTAGGGTTTTGGCCCTGTTGTCCCAAACTGCCCCAGCACTTCCCACATTGCTCAAAGTGGCTAGCTTTCATCCAACACAGTTTATAGGGCCATACGGTACATAGTTTTCAAGTTACAGACTAAGCTAAGCAAAATGAATCTTTTTTTTTTACTGTGAAAATGGCACTTTGGGACTGTGAAAGGGTTGGGTTAGGGTTAGGGTTTTGGCCCTGTTGTCCCAAACTGCCCCAGCACTTCCCACATTGCTCAAAGTGGCTAGCTTTCATCCCAACACAGTTTATAGGGCCATACGGTACATAGTTTTCAAGTTACAGACTAAGCTAAGCAAAAGTGAACCAGGCCTTTTTACTGTGAAAATGGCACTTTGGGACTGTGAAAGTGACATTTTGGCCCTGTTGTCCCAAACTGCCCCAGCACTTCCCACATTGCTCAAAGTGGCTAGCTTTCATCCCAACACAGTTTATAGGGCCATACGGTACATAGTTTTCAAGTTACAGACTAAGCTAAGCAAAATGAATCTTTTTTTTTTACTGTGAAAATGGCACTTTGGGACTGTGAAAGGGTTGGGGTTAGGGTTAGGGTTTTGGCCCTGTTGTCCCAAACTGCCCCAGCACTTCCCACATTGCTCAAAGTGGCTAGCTTTCATCCCAACACAGTTTATAGGGCCATACGGTACATAGTTTTCAAGTTACAGACTAAGCTAAGCAAAATGAATCTTTTTTTTTTACTGTGAAAATGGCACTTTGGGACTGTGAAAGGGTTGGGGTTAGGTTAGGGTTTTGGCCCTGTTGTCCCAAACTGCCCCAGCACTTCCCACATTGCTCAAAGTGGCTAGCTTTCATCCCAACACAGTTTATAGGGCCATACGGTACATAGTTTTCAAGTTACAGACTAAGCTAAGCAAAATGAATCTTTTTTTTTTACTGTGAAAATGGCACTTTGGGACTGTGAAAGGGTTGGGGTTAGGGTTAGGGTTTTGGCCCTGTTGTCCCAAACTGCCCCAGCACTTCCCACATTGCTCAAAGTGGCTAGCTTTCATCCCAACACAGTTTATAGGGCCATACGGTACATAGTTTTCAAGTTACAGACTAAGCTAAGCAAAATGAATCTTTTTTTTTTACTGTGAAAATGGCACTTTGGGACTGTGAAAGGGTTAGGGTTAGGGTTAGGGTTTTGGCCCTGTTGTCCCAAACTGCCCCAGCACTTCCCACATTGCTCAAAGTGGCTAGCTTTCATCCCAACACAGTTTATAGGGCCATACGGTACATAGTTTTCAAGTTACAGACTAAGCTAAGCAAAAGTGAACCAGGCCTTTTTACTGTGAAAATGGCACTTTGGGACTGTGAAAGTGACATTTTGGCCCTGTTGTCCCAAACTGCCCCAGCACTTCCCACATTGCTCAAAGTGGCTAGCTTTCATCCCAACACAGTTTATAGGGCCATACGGTACATAGTTTTCAAGTTACAGACTAAGCTAAGCAAAATGAATCTTTTTTTTTTACTGTGAAAATGGCACTTTGGGACTGTGAAAGGGTTAGGGTTAGGGTTAGGGTTTTGGCCCTGTTGTCCCAAACTGCCCCAGCACTTCCCACATTGCTCAAAGTGGCTAGCTTTCATCCCAACACAGTTTATAGGGCCATACGGTACATAGTTTTCAAGTTACAGACTAAGCTAAGCAAAAGTGAACCAGGCCTTTTTACTGTGAAAATGGCACTTTGGGACTGTGAAAGTGACATTTTGGCCCTGTTGTCCCAAACTGCCCCAGCACTTCCCACATTGCTCAAAGTGGCTAGCTTTCATCCCAACACAGTTTATAGGGCCATACGGTACATAGTTTTCAAGTTACAGACTAAGCTAAGCAAAATTAATCTTTTTTTTTTTACTGTGAAAATGGCACTTTGGGACTGTGAAAGGGTTGGGGTTAGGGTTAGGGTTTTGGCCCTGTTGTCCCAAACTGCCCCAGCACTTCCCACATTGCTCAAAGTGGCTAGCTTTCATCCCAACACAGTTTATAGGGCCATACGGTACATAGTTTTCAAGTTACAGACTAAGCTAAGCAAAATGAATCTTTTTTTTTTACTGTGAAAATGGCACTTTGGGACTGTGAAAGGGTTAGGGTTAGGGTTAGGGTTTTGGCCCTGTTGTCCCAAACTGCCCCAGCACTTCCCACATTGCTCAAAGTGGCTAGCTTTCATCCCAACACAGTTTATAGGGCCATACGGTACATAGTTTTCAAGTTACAGACTAAGCTAAGCAAAAGTGAACCAGGCCTTTTTACTGTGAAAATGGCACTTTGGGACTGTGAAAGTGACATTTTGGCCCTGTTGTCCCAAACTGCCCCAGCACTTCCCACATTGCTCAAAGTGGCTAGCTTTCATCCCAACACAGTTTATAGGGCCATACGGTACATAGTTTTCAAGTTACAGACTAAGCTAAGCAAAATTAATCTTTTTTTTTTACTGTGAAAATGGCACTTTGGGACTGTGAAAGGGTTGGGGTTAGGGTTAGGGTTTTGGCCCTGTTGTCCCAAACTGCCCCAGCACTTCCCACATTGCTCAAAGTGGCTAGCTTTCATCCCAACACAGTTTATAGGGCCATACGGTACATAGTTTTCAAGTTACAGACTAAGCTAAGCAAAAGTGAACCAGGCCTTTTTACTGTGAAAATGGCACTTTGGGACTGTGAAAGTGACATTTTGGCCCTGTTGTCCCAAACTGCCCCAGCACTTCCCACATTGCTCAAAGTGGCTAGCTTTCATCCCAACACAGTTTATAGGGCCATACGGTACATAGTTTTCAAGTTACAGACTAAGCTAAGCAAAAGTGAACCAGGCCTTTTTACTGTGAAAATGGCACTTTGGGACTGTGAAAGTGACATTTTGGCCCTGTTGTCCCAAACTGCCCCAGCACTTCCCACATTGCTCAAAGTGGCTAGCTTTCATCCCAACACAGTTTATAGGGCCATACGGTACATAGTTTTCAAGTTACAGACTAAGCTAAGCAAAATGAATCTTTTTTTTTTACTGTGAAAATGGCACTTTGGGACTGTGAAAGGGTTGGGGTTAGGGTTAGGGTTTTGGCCCTGTTGTCCCAAACTGCCCCAGCACTTCCCACATTGCTCAAAGTGGCTAGCTTTCATCCCAACACAGTTTATAGGGCCATACGGTACATAGTTTTCAAGTTACAGACTAAGCTAAGCAAAATGAATCTTTTTTTTTTACTGTGAAAATGGCACTTTGGGACTGTGAAAGGGTTGGGGTTAGGGTTAGGGTTTTGGCCCTGTTGTCCCAAACTGCCCCAGCACTTCCCACATTGCTCAAAGTGGCTAGCTTTCATCCCAACACAGTTTATAGGGCCATACGGTACATAGTTTTCAAGTTACAGACTAAGCTAAGCAAAAGTGAACCAGGCCTTTTTACTGTGAAAATGGCACTTTGGGACTGTGAAAGTGACATTTTGGCCCTGTTGTCCCAAACTGCCCCAGCACTTCCCACATTGCTCAAAGTGGCTAGCTTTCATCCCAACACAGTTTATAGGGCCATACGGTACATAGTTTTCAAGTTACAGACTAAGCTAAGCAAAATGAATCTTTTTTTTTTTACTGTGAAAATGGCACTTTGGGACTGTGAAAGGGTTGGGGTTAGGGTTAGGGTTTTGGCCCTGTTGTCCCAAACTGCCCCAGCACTTCCCACATTGCTCAAAGTGGCTAGCTTTCATCCCAACACAGTTTATAGGGCCATACGGTACATAGTTTTCAAGTTACAGACTAAGCTAAGCAAAATGAATCTTTTTTTTTTTACTGTGAAAATGGCACTTTGGGACTGTGAAAGGGTTAGGGTTAGGGTTAGGGTTTTGGCCCTGTTGTCCCAAACTGCCCCAGCACTTCCCACATTGCTCAAAGTGGCTAGCTTTCATCCCAACACAGTTTATAGGGCCATACGGTACATAGTTTTCAAGTTACAGACTAAGCTAAGCAAAAGTGAACCAGGCCTTTTTACTGTGAAAATGGCACTTTGGGACTGTGAAAGTGACATTTTGGCCCTGTTGTCCCAAACTGCCCCAGCACTTCCCACATTGCTCAAAGTGGCTAGCTTTCATCCCAACACAGTTTATAGGGCCATACGGTACATAGTTTTCAAGTTACAGACTAAGCTAAGCAAAATGAATCTTTTTTTTTTTACTGTGAAAATGGCACTTTGGGACTGTGAAAGGGTTAGGGTTAGGGTTAGGGTTTTGGCCCTGTTGTCCCAAACTGCCCCAGCACTTCCCACATTGCTCAAAGTGGCTAGCTTTCATCCCAACACAGTTTATAGGGCCATACGGTACATAGTTTTCAAGTTACAGACTAAGCTAAGCAAAAGTGAACCAGGCCTTTTTACTGTGAAAATGGCACTTTGGGACTGTGAAAGTGACATTTTGGCCCTGTTGTCCCAAACTGCCCCAGCACTTCCCACATTGCTCAAAGTGGCTAGCTTTCATCCCAACACAGTTTATAGGGCCATACGGTACATAGTTTTCAAGTTACAGACTAAGCTAAGCAAAATTAATCTTTTTTTTTTTACTGTGAAAATGGCACTTTGGGACTGTGAAAGGGTTAGGGTTAGGGTTAGGGTTTTGGCCCTGTTGTCCCAAACTGCCCCAGCACTTCCCACATTGCTCAAAGTGGCTAGCTTTCATCCCAACACAGTTTATAGGGCCATACGGTACATAGTTTTCAAGTTACAGACTAAGCTAAGCAAAAGTGAACCAGGCCTTTTTACTGTGAAAATGGCACTTTGGGACTGTGAAAGTGACATTTTGGCCCTGTTGTCCCAAACTGCCCCAGCACTTCCCACATTGCTCAAAGTGGCTAGCTTTCATCCCAACACAGTTTATAGGGCCATACGGTACATAGTTTTCAAGTTACAGACTAAGCTAAGCAAAATTAATCTTTTTTTTTTTACTGTGAAAATGGCACTTTGGGACTGTGAAAGGGTTGGGGTTAGGGTTAGGGTTTTGGCCCTGTTGTCCCAAACTGCCCCAGCACTTCCCACATTGCTCAAAGTGGCTAGCTTTCATCCCAACACAGTTTATAGGGCCATACGGTACATAGTTTTCAAGTTACAGACTAAGCTAAGCAAAATGAATCTTTTTTTTTTTACTGTGAAAATGGCACTTTGGGACTGTGAAAGGGTTAGGGTTAGGGTTAGGGTTTTGGCCCTGTTGTCCCAAACTGCCCCAGCACTTCCCACATTGCTCAAAGTGGCTAGCTTTCATCCCAACACAGTTTATAGGGCCATACGGTACATAGTTTTCAAGTTACAGACTAAGCTAAGCAAAAGTGAACCAGGCCTTTTTACTGTGAAAATGGCACTTTGGGACTGTGAAAGTGACATTTTGGCCCTGTTGTCCCAAACTGCCCCAGCACTTCCCACATTGCTCAAAGTGGCTAGCTTTCATCCCAACACAGTTTATAGGGCCATACGGTACATAGTTTTCAAGTTACAGACTAAGCTAAGCAAAATGAATCTTTTTTTTTTTACTGTGAAAATGGCACTTTGGGACTGTGAAAGGGTTGGGGTTAGGGTTAGGGTTTTGGCCCTGTTGTCCCAAACTGCCCCAGCACTTCCCACATTGCTCAAAGTGGCTAGCTTTCATCCCAACACAGTTTATAGGGCCATACGGTACATAGTTTTCAAGTTACAGACTAAGCTAAGCAAAATGAATCTTTTTTTTTTACTGTGAAAATGGCACTTTGGGACTGTGAAAGGGTTGGGGTTAGGGTTAGGGTTTTGGCCCTGTTGTCCCAAACTGCCCCAGCACTTCCCACATTGCTCAAAGTGGCTAGCTTTCATCCCAACACAGTTTATAGGGCCATACGGTACATAGTTTTCAAGTTACAGACTAAGCTAAGCAAAAGTGAACCAGGCCTTTTTACTGTGAAAATGGCACTTTGGGACTGTGAAAGTGACATTTTGGCCCTGTTGTCCCAAACTGCCCCAGCACTTCCCACATTGCTCAAAGTGGCTAGCTTTCATCCCAACACAGTTTATAGGGCCATACGGTACATAGTTTTCAAGTTACAGACTAAGCTAAGCAAAATGAATCTTTTTTTTTTTACTGTGAAAATGGCACTTTGGGACTGTGAAAGGGTTGGGGTTAGGGTTAGGGTTTTGGCCCTGTTGTCCCAAACTGCCCCAGCACTTCCCACATTGCTCAAAGTGGCTAGCTTTCATCCCAACACAGTTTATAGGGCCATACGGTACATAGTTTTCAAGTTACAGACTAAGCTAAGCAAAATGAATCTTTTTTTTTTTACTGTGAAAATGGCACTTTGGGACTGTGAAAGGGTTAGGGTTAGGGTTAGGGTTTTGGCCCTGTTGTCCCAAACTGCCCCAGCACTTCCCACATTGCTCAAAGTGGCTAGCTTTCATCCCAACACAGTTTATAGGGCCATACGGTACATAGTTTTCAAGTTACAGACTAAGCTAAGCAAAAGTGAACCAGGCCTTTTTACTGTGAAAATGGCACTTTGGGACTGTGAAAGTGACATTTTGGCCCTGTTGTCCCAAACTGCCCCAGCACTTCCCACATTGCTCAAAGTGGCTAGCTTTCATCCCAACACAGTTTATAGGGCCATACGGTACATAGTTTTCAAGTTACAGACTAAGCTAAGCAAAATGAATCTTTTTTTTTTTACTGTGAAAATGGCACTTTGGGACTGTGAAAGGGTTAGGGTTAGGGTTAGGGTTTTGGCCCTGTTGTCCCAAACTGCCCCAGCACTTCCCACATTGCTCAAAGTGGCTAGCTTTCATCCCAACACAGTTTATAGGGCCATACGGTACATAGTTTTCAAGTTACAGACTAAGCTAAGCAAAAGTGAACCAGGCCTTTTTACTGTGAAAATGGCACTTTGGGACTGTGAAAGTGACATTTTGGCCCTGTTGTCCCAAACTGCCCCAGCACTTCCCACATTGCTCAAAGTGGCTAGCTTTCATCCCAACACAGTTTATAGGGCCATACGGTACATAGTTTTCAAGTTACAGACTAAGCTAAGCAAAATTAATCTTTTTTTTTTTACTGTGAAAATGGCACTTTGGGACTGTGAAAGGGTTAGGGTTAGGGTTAGGGTTTTGGCCCTGTTGTCCCAAACTGCCCCAGCACTTCCCACATTGCTCAAAGTGGCTAGCTTTCATCCCAACACAGTTTATAGGGCCATACGGTACATAGTTTTCAAGTTACAGACTAAGCTAAGCAAAAGTGAACCAGGCCTTTTTACTGTGAAAATGGCACTTTGGGACTGTGAAAGTGACATTTTGGCCCTGTTGTCCCAAACTGCCCCAGCACTTCCCACATTGCTCAAAGTGGCTAGCTTTCATCCCAACACAGTTTATAGGGCCATACGGTACATAGTTTTCAAGTTACAGACTAAGCTAAGCAAAATTAATCTTTTTTTTTTTACTGTGAAAATGGCACTTTGGGACTGTGAAAGGGTTGGGGTTAGGGTTAGGGTTTTGGCCCTGTTGTCCCAAACTGCCCCAGCACTTCCCACATTGCTCAAAGTGGCTAGCTTTCATCCCAACACAGTTTATAGGGCCATACGGTACATAGTTTTCAAGTTACAGACTAAGCTAAGCAAAATGAATCTTTTTTTTTTTACTGTGAAAATGGCACTTTGGGACTGTGAAAGGGTTAGGGTTAGGGTTAGGGTTTTGGCCCTGTTGTCCCAAACTGCCCCAGCACTTCCCACATTGCTCAAAGTGGCTAGCTTTCATCCCAACACAGTTTATAGGGCCATACGGTACATAGTTTTCAAGTTACAGACTAAGCTAAGCAAAAGTGAACCAGGCCTTTTTACTGTGAAAATGGCACTTTGGGACTGTGAAAGTGACATTTTGGCCCTGTTGTCCCAAACTGCCCCAGCACTTCCCACATTGCTCAAAGTGGCTAGCTTTCATCCCAACACAGTTTATAGGGCCATACGGTACATAGTTTTCAAGTTACAGACTAAGCTAAGCAAAATGAATCTTTTTTTTTTTACTGTGAAAATGGCACTTTGGGACTGTGAAAGGGTTGGGGTTAGGGTTAGGGTTTTGGCCCTGTTGTCCCAAACTGCCCCAGCACTTCCCACATTGCTCAAAGTGGCTAGCTTTCATCCCAACACAGTTTATAGGGCCATACGGTACATAGTTTTCAAGTTACAGACTAAGCTAAGCAAAATGAATCTTTTTTTTTTACTGTGAAAATGGCACTTTGGGACTGTGAAAGGGTTGGGTTAGGGTTAGGGTTTTGGCCCTGTTGTCCCAAACTGCCCCAGCACTTCCCACATTGCTCAAAGTGGCTAGCTTTCATCCCAACACAGTTTATAGGGCCATACGGTACATAGTTTTCAAGTTACAGACTAAGCTAAGCAAAAGTGAACCAGGCCTTTTTACTGTGAAAATGGCACTTTGGGACTGTGAAAGTGACATTTTGGCCCTGTTGTCCCAAACTGCCCCAGCACTTCCCACATTGCTCAAAGTGGCTAGCTTTCATCCCAACACAGTTTATAGGGCCATACGGTACATAGTTTTCAAGTTACAGACTAAGCTAAGCAAAATGAATCTTTTTTTTTTTACTGTGAAAATGGCACTTTGGGACTGTGAAAGGGTTGGGGTTAGGGTTAGGGTTTTGGCCCTGTTGTCCCAAACTGCCCCAGCACTTCCCACATTGCTCAAAGTGGCTAGCTTTCAGCCCAACACAGTTTATAGGGCCATACGGTACATAGTTTTCAAGTTACAGACTAAGCTAAGCAAAATGAATCTTTTTTTTTTTACTGTGAAAATGGCACTTTGGGACTGTGAAAGGGTTAGGGTTAGGGTTAGGGTTTTGGCCCTGTTGTCCCAAACTGCCCCAGCACTTCCCACATTGCTCAAAGTGGCTAGCTTTCATCCCAACACAGTTTATAGGGCCATACGGTACATAGTTTTCAAGTTACAGACTAAGCTAAGCAAAAGTGAACCAGGCCTTTTTACTGTGAAAATGGCACTTTGGGACTGTGAAAGTGACATTTTGGCCCTGTTGTCCCAAACTGCCCCAGCACTTCCCACATTGCTCAAAGTGGCTAGCTTTCATCCCAACACAGTTTATAGGGCCATACGGTACATAGTTTTCAAGTTACAGACTAAGCTAAGCAAAATGAATCTTTTTTTTTTTACTGTGAAAATGGCACTTTGGGACTGTGAAAGGGTTAGGGTTAGGGTTAGGGTTTTGGCCCTGTTGTCCCAAACTGCCCCAGCACTTCCCACATTGCTCAAAGTGGCTAGCTTTCATCCCAACACAGTTTATAGGGCCATACGGTACATAGTTTTCAAGTTACAGACTAAGCTAAGCAAAAGTGAACCAGGCCTTTTTACTGTGAAAATGGCACTTTGGGACTGTGAAAGTGACATTTTGGCCCTGTTGTCCCAAACTGCCCCAGCACTTCCCACATTGCTCAAAGTGGCTAGCTTTCATCCCAACACAGTTTATAGGGCCATACGGTACATAGTTTTCAAGTTACAGACTAAGCTAAGCAAAATTAATCTTTTTTTTTTTACTGTGAAAATGGCACTTTGGGACTGTGAAAGGGTTAGGGTTAGGGTTAGGGTTTTGGCCCTGTTGTCCCAAACTGCCCCAGCACTTCCCACATTGCTCAAAGTGGCTAGCTTTCATCCCAACACAGTTTATAGGGCCATACGGTACATAGTTTTCAAGTTACAGACTAAGCTAAGCAAAAGTGAACCAGGCCTTTTTACTGTGAAAATGGCACTTTGGGACTGTGAAAGTGACATTTTGGCCCTGTTGTCCCAAACTGCCCCAGCACTTCCCACATTGCTCAAAGTGGCTAGCTTTCATCCCAACACAGTTTATAGGGCCATACGGTACATAGTTTTCAAGTTACAGACTAAGCTAAGCAAAATTAATCTTTTTTTTTTTACTGTGAAAATGGCACTTTGGGACTGTGAAAGGGTTGGGGTTAGGGTTAGGGTTTTGGCCCTGTTGTCCCAAACTGCCCCAGCACTTCCCACATTGCTCAAAGTGGCTAGCTTTCATCCCAACACAGTTTATAGGGCCATACGGTACATAGTTTTCAAGTTACAGACTAAGCTAAGCAAAATGAATCTTTTTTTTTTTACTGTGAAAATGGCACTTTGGGACTGTGAAAGGGTTAGGGTTAGGGTTAGGGTTTTGGCCCTGTTGTCCCAAACTGCCCCAGCACTTCCCACATTGCTCAAAGTGGCTAGCTTTCATCCCAACACAGTTTATAGGGCCATACGGTACATAGTTTTCAAGTTACAGACTAAGCTAAGCAAAAGTGAACCAGGCCTTTTTACTGTGAAAATGGCACTTTGGGACTGTGAAAGTGACATTTTGGCCCTGTTGTCCCAAACTGCCCCAGCACTTCCCACATTGCTCAAAGTGGCTAGCTTTCATCCCAACACAGTTTATAGGGCCATACGGTACATAGTTTTCAAGTTACAGACTAAGCTAAGCAAAATGAATCTTTTTTTTTTTACTGTGAAAATGGCACTTTGGGACTGTGAAAGGGTTAGGGTTAGGGTTAGGGTTTTGGCCCTGTTGTCCCAAACTGCCCCAGCACTTCCCACATTGCTCAAAGTGGCTAGCTTTCATCCCAACACAGTTTATAGGGCCATACGGTACATAGTTTTCAAGTTACAGACTAAGCTAAGCAAAAGTGAACCAGGCCTTTTTACTGTGAAAACGGCACTTTGGGACTGTGAAAGTGACATTTTGGCCCTGTTGTCCCAAACTGCCCCAGCACTTCCCACATTGCTCAAAGTGGCTAGCTTTCATCCCAACACAGTTTATAGGGCCATACGGTACATAGTTTTCAAGTTACAGACTAAGCTAAGCAAAAGTGAACCAGGCCTTTTTACTGTGAAAATGGCACTTTGGGACTGTGAAAGTGACATTTTGGCCCTGTTGTCCCAAACTGCCCCAGCACTTCCCACATTGCTCAAAGTGGCTAGCTTTCATCCCAACACAGTTTATAGGGCCATACGGTACATAGTTTTCAAGTTACAGACTAAGCTAAGCAAAATGAATCTTTTTTTTTTTACTGTGAAAATGGCACTTTGGGACTGTGAAAGGGTTAGGGTTAGGGTTAGGGTTTTGGCCCTGTTGTCCCAAACTGCCCCAGCACTTCCCACATTGCTCAAAGTGGCTAGCTTTCATCCCAACACAGTTTATAGGGCCATACGGTACATAGTTTTCAAGTTACAGACTAAGCTAAGCAAAAGTGAACCAGGCCTTTTTACTGTGAAAACGGCACTTTGGGGTTGTGAAAGTGACATTTTGGCCCTGTTGTCCCAAACTGCCCCAGCACTTCCCACATTGCTCAAAGTGGCTAGCTTTCATCCCAACACAGTTTATAGGGCCATACGGTACATAGTTTTCAAGTTACAGACTAAGCTAAGCAAAAGTGAACCAGGCCTTTTTACTGTGAAAATGGCACTTTGGGACTGTGAAAGTGACATTTTGGCCCTGTTGTCCCAAACTGCCCCAGCACTTCCCACATTGCTCAAAGTGGCTAGCTTTCATCCCAACACAGTTTATAGGGCCATACGGTACATAGTTTTCAAGTTACAGACTAAGCTAAGCAAAAGTGAACCAGGCCTTTTTACTGTGAAAACGGCACTTTGGGACTGTGAAAGTGACATTTTGGCCCTGTTGTCCCAAACTGCCCCAGCACTTCCCACATTGCTCAAAGTGGCTAGCTTTCATCCCAACACAGTTTATAGGGCCATACGGTACATAGTTTTCAAGTTACAGACTAAGCTAAGCAAAAGTGAACCAGGCCTTTTTACTGTGAAAATGGCACTTTGGGACTGTGAAAGTGACATTTTGGCCCTGTTGTCCCAAACTGCCCCAGCACTTCCCACATTGCTCAAAGTGGCTAGCTTTCATCCCAACACAGTTTATAGGGCCATACGGTACATAGTTTTCAAGTTACAGACTAAGCTAAGCAAAATGAATCTTTTTTTTTTTACTGTGAAAATGGCACTTTGGGACTGTGAAAGGGTTAGGGTTAGGGTTAGGGTTTTGGCCCTGTTGTCCCAAACTGCCCCAGCACTTCCCACATTGCTCAAAGTGGCTAGCTTTCATCCCAACACAGTTTATAGGGCCATACGGTACATAGTTTTCAAGTTACAGACTAAGCTAAGCAAAAGTGAACCAGGCCTTTTTACTGTGAAAATGGCACTTTGGGACTGTGAAAGTGACATTTTGGCCCTGTTGTCCCAAACTGCCCCAGCACTTCCCACATTGCTCAAAGTGGCTAGCTTTCATCCCAACACAGTTTATAGGGCCATACGGTACATAGTTTTCAAGTTACAGACTAAGCTAAGCAAAATGAATCTTTTTTTTTTTACTGTGAAAATGGCACTTTGGGACTGTGAAAGGGTTGGGGTTAGGGTTAGGGTTTTGGCCCTGTTGTCCCAAACTGCCCCAGCACTTCCCACATTGCTCAAAGTGGCTAGCTTTCATCCCAACACAGTTTATAGGGCCATACGGTACATAGTTTTCAAGTTACAGACTAAGCTAAGCAAAATGAATCTTTTTTTTTTTACTGTGAAAATGGCACTTTGGGACTGTGAAAGGGTTAGGGTTAGGGTTAGGGTTTTGGCCCTGTTGTCCCAAACTGCCCCAGCACTTCCCACATTGCTCAAAGTGGCTAGCTTTCATCCCAACACAGTTTATAGGGCCATACGGTACATAGTTTTCAAGTTACAGACTAAGCTAAGCAAAAGTGAACCAGGCCTTTTTACTGTGAAAATGGCACTTTGGGACTGTGAAAGTGACATTTTGGCCCTGTTGTCCCAAACTGCCCCAGCACTTCCCACATTGCTCAAAGTGGCTAGCTTTCATCCCAACACAGTTTATAGGGCCATACGGTACATAGTTTTCAAGTTACAGACTAAGCTAAGCAAAATGAATCTTTTTTTTTTTACTGTGAAAATGGCACTTTGGGACTGTGAAAGGGTTAGGGTTAGGGTTAGGGTTTTGGCCCTGTTGTCCCAAACTGCCCCAGCACTTCCCACATTGCTCAAAGTGGCTAGCTTTCATCCCAACACAGTTTATAGGGCCATACGGTACATAGTTTTCAAGTTACAGACTAAGCTAAGCAAAAGTGAACCAGGCCTTTTTACTGTGAAAATGGCACTTTGGGACTGTGAAAGTGACATTTTGGCCCTGTTGTCCCAAACTGCCCCAGCACTTCCCACATTGCTCAAAGTGGCTAGCTTTCATCCCAACACAGTTTATAGGGCCATACGGTACATAGTTTTCAAGTTACAGACTAAGCTAAGCAAAATGAATCTTTTTTTTTTTACTGTGAAAATGGCACTTTGGGACTGTGAAAGGGTTAGGGTTAGGGTTAGGGTTTTGGCCCTGTTGTCCCAAACTGCCCCAGCACTTCCCACATTGCTCAAAGTGGCTAGCTTTCATCCCAACACAGTTTATAGGGCCATACGGTACATAGTTTTCAAGTTACAGACTAAGCTAAGCAAAATTAATCTTTTTTTTTTTACTGTGAAAATGGCACTTTGGGACTGTGAAAGGGTTGGGGTTAGGGTTAGGGTTTTGGCCCTGTTGTCCCAAACTGCCCCAGCACTTCCCACATTGCTCAAAGTGGCTAGCTTTCATCCCAACACAGTTTATAGGGCCATACGGTACATAGTTTTCAAGTTACAGACTAAGCTAAGCAAAATGAATCTTTTTTTTTTTACTGTGAAAATGGCACTTTGGGACTGTGAAAGGGTTAGGGTTAGGGTTAGGGTTTTGGCCCTGTTGTCCCAAACTGCCCCAGCACTTCCCACATTGCTCAAAGTGGCTAGCTTTCATCCCAACACAGTTTATAGGGCCATACGGTACATAGTTTTCAAGTTACAGACTAAGCTAAGCAAAATTAATCTTTTTTTTTTTACTGTGAAAATGGCACTTTGGGACTGTGAAAGGGTTGGGGTTAGGGTTAGGGTTTTGGCCCTGTTGTCCCAAACTGCCCCAGCACTTCCCACATTGCTCAAAGTGGCTAGCTTTCATCCCAACACAGTTTATAGGGCCATACGGTACATAGTTTTCAAGTTACAGACTAAGCTAAGCAAAATGAATCTTTTTTTTTTTACTGTGAAAATGGCACTTTGGGACTGTGAAAGGGTTAGGGTTAGGGTTAGGGTTTTGGCCCTGTTGTCCCAAACTGCCCCAGCACTTCCCACATTGCTCAAAGTGGCTAGCTTTCATCCCAACACAGTTTATAGGGCCATACGGTACATAGTTTTCAAGTTACAGACTAAGCTAAGCAAAAGTGAACCAGGCCTTTTTACTGTGAAAATGGCACTTTGGGACTGTGAAAGTGACATTTTGGCCCTGTTGTCCCAAACTGCCCCAGCACTTCCCACATTGCTCAAAGTGGCTAGCTTTCATCCCAACACAGTTTATAGGGCCATACGGTACATAGTTTTCAAGTTACAGACTAAGCTAAGCAAAATGAATCTTTTTTTTTTTACTGTGAAAATGGCACTTTGGGACTGTGAAAGGGTTAGGGTTAGGGTTAGGGTTTTGGCCCTGTTGTCCCAAACTGCCCCAGCACTTCCCACATTGCTCAAAGTGGCTAGCTTTCATCCCAACACAGTTTATAGGGCCATACGGTACATAGTTTTCAAGTTACAGACTAAGCTAAGCAAAATGAATCTTTTTTTTTTTACTGTGAAAATGGCACTTTGGGACTGTGAAAGGGTTAGGGTTAGGGTTAGGGTTTTGGCCCTGTTGTCCCAAACTGCCCCAGCACTTCCCACATTGCTCAAAGTGGCTAGCTTTCATCCCAACACAGTTTATAGGGCCATACGGTACATAGTTTTCAAGTTACAGACTAAGCTAAGCAAAATTAATCTTTTTTTTTTTACTGTGAAAATGGCACTTTGGGACTGTGAAAGGGTTGGGGTTAGGGTTAGGGTTTTGGCCCTGTTGTCCCAAACTGCCCCAGCACTTCCCACATTGCTCAAAGTGGCTAGCTTTCATCCCAACACAGTTTATAGGGCCATACGGTACATAGTTTTCAAGTTACAGACTAAGCTAAGCAAAATTAATCTTTTTTTTTTTACTGTGAAAATGGCACTTTGGGACTGTGAAAGGGTTAGGGTTAGGGTTAGGGTTTTGGCCCTGTTGTCCCAAACTGCCCCAGCACTTCCCACATTGCTCAAAGTGGCTAGCTTTCATCCCAACACAGTTTATAGGGCCATACGGTACATAGTTTTCAAGTTACAGACTAAGCTAAGCAAAAGTGAACCAGGCCTTTTTACTGTGAAAATGGCACTTTGGGACTGTGAAAGTGACATTTTGGCCCTGTTGTCCCAAACTGCCCCAGCACTTCCCACATTGCTCAAAGTGGCTAGCTTTCATCCCAACACAGTTTATAGGGCCATACGGTACATAGTTTTCAAGTTACAGACTAAGCTAAGCAAAATGAATCTTTTTTTTTTTACTGTGAAAATGGCACTTTGGGACTGTGAAAGGGTTAGGGTTAGGGTTAGGGTTTTGGCCCTGTTGTCCCAAACTGCCCCAGCACTTCCCACATTGCTCAAAGTGGCTAGCTTTCATCCCAACACAGTTTATAGGGCCATACGGTACATAGTTTTCAAGTTACAGACTAAGCTAAGCAAAAGTGAACCAGGCCTTTTTACTGTGAAAACGGCACTTTGGGACTGTGAAAGTGACATTTTGGCCCTGTTGTCCCAAACTGCCCCAGCACTTCCCACATTGCTCAAAGTGGCTAGCTTTCATCCCAACACAGTTTATAGGGCCATACGGTACATAGTTTTCAAGTTACAGACTAAGCTAAGCAAAATGAATCTTTTTTTTTTTACTGTGAAAATGGCACTTTGGGACTGTGAAAGGGTTAGGGTTAGGGTTAGGGTTTTGGCCCTGTTGTCCCAAACTGCCCCAGCACTTCCCACATTGCTCAAAGTGGCTAGCTTTCATCCCAACACAGTTTATAGGGCCATACGGTACATAGTTTTCAAGTTACAGACTAAGCTAAGCAAAATGAATCTTTTTTTTTTTACTGTGAAAATGGCACTTTGGGACTGTGAAAGGGTTAGGGTTAGGGTTAGGGTTTTGGCCCTGTTGTCCCAAACTGCCCCAGCACTTCCCACATTGCTCAAAGTGGCTAGCTTTCATCCCAACACAGTTTATAGGGCCATACGGTACATAGTTTTCAAGTTACAGACTAAGCTAAGCAAAAGTGAACCAGGCCTTTTTACTGTGAAAACGGCACTTTGGGACTGTGAAAGTGACATTTTGGCCCTGTTGTCCCAAACTGCCCCAGCACTTCCCACATTGCTCAAAGTGGCTAGCTTTCATCCCAACACAGTTTATAGGGCCATACGGTACATAGTTTTCAAGTTACAGACTAAGCTAAGCAAAAGTGAACCAGGCCTTTTTACTGTGAAAATGGCACTTTGGGACTGTGAAAGTGACATTTTGGCCCTGTTGTCCCAAACTGCCCCAGCACTTCCCACATTGCTCAAAGTGGCTAGCTTTCATCCCAACACAGTTTATAGGGCCATACGGTACATAGTTTTCAAGTTACAGACTAAGCTAAGCAAAATTAATCTTTTTTTTTTTACTGTGAAAATGGCACTTTGGGACTGTGAAAGGGTTAGGGTTAGGGTTAGGGTTTTGGCCCTGTTGTCCCAAACTGCCCCAGCACTTCCCACATTGCTCAAAGTGGCTAGCTTTCATCCCAACACAGTTTATAGGGCCATACGGTACATAGTTTTCAAGTTACAGACTAAGCTAAGCAAAAGTGAACCAGGCCTTTTTACTGTGAAAACGGCACTTTGGGACTGTGAAAGTGACATTTTGGCCCTGTTGTCCCAAACTGCCCCAGCACTTCCCACATTGCTCAAAGTGGCTAGCTTTCATCCCAACACAGTTTATAGGGCCATACGGTACATAGTTTTCAAGTTACAGACTAAGCTAAGCAAAAGTGAACCAGGCCTTTTTACTGTGAAAATGGCACTTTGGGACTGTGAAAGTGACATTTTGGCCCTGTTGTCCCAAACTGCCCCAGCACTTCCCACATTGCTCAAAGTGGCTAGCTTTCATCCCAACACAGTTTATAGGGCCATACGGTACATAGTTTTCAAGTTACAGACTAAGCTAAGCAAAAGTGAACCAGGCCTTTTTACTGTGAAAACGGCACTTTGGGACTGTGAAAGTGACATTTTGGCCCTGTTGTCCCAAACTGCCCCAGCACTTCCCACATTGCTCAAAGTGGCTAGCTTTCATCCCAACACAGTTTATAGGGCCATACGGTACATAGTTTTCAAGTTACAGACTAAGCTAAGCAAAAGTGAACCAGGCCTTTTTACTGTGAAAATGGCACTTTGGGACAGTGAAAGTGACATTTTGGCCCTGTTGTCCCAAACTGCCCCAGCACTTCCCACATTGCTCAAAGTGGCTAGCTTTCATCCCAACACAGTTTATAGGGCCATACGGTACATAGTTTTCAAGTTACAGACTAAGCTAAGCAAAATGAATCTTTTTTTTTTACTGTGAAAATGGCACTTTGGGACTGTGAAAGGGTTAGGGTTAGGGTTAGGGTTTTGGCCCTGTTGTCCCAAACTGCCCCAGCACTTCCCACATTGCTCAAAGTGGCTAGCTTTCATCCCAACACAGTTTATAGGGCCATACGGTACATAGTTTTCAAGTTACAGACTAAGCTAAGCAAAAGTGAACCAGGCCTTTTTACTGTGAAAATGGCACTTTGGGACTGTGAAAGTGACATTTTGGCCCTGTTGTCCCAAACTGCCCCAGCACTTCCCACATTGCTCAAAGTGGCTAGCTTTCATCCCAACACAGTTTATAGGGCCATACGGTACATAGTTTTCAAGTTACAGACTAAGCTAAGCAAAATGAATCTTTTTTTTTTTACTGTGAAAATGGCACTTTGGGACTGTGAAAGGGTTAGGGTTAGGTTTAGGATTTTGGCCCTGTTGTCCCAAACTGCCCCAGCACTTCACACATTGCTCAAAGTGGCTAGCTTTCATCCCAACACAGTTTATAGGGCCATACGGTACATAGTTTTCAAGTTACAGACTAAGCTAAGCAAAAGTGAACCAGGCCTTTTTACTGTGAAAACGGCACTTTGGGACTGTGAAAGTGACATTTTGGCCCTGTTGTCCCAAACTGCCCCAGCACTTCCCACATTGCTCAAAGTGGCTAGCTTTCATCCCAACACAGTTTATAGGGCCATACGGTACATAGTTTTCAAGTTACAGACTAAGCTAAGCAAAAGTGAACCAGGCCTTTTTACTGTGAAAATGGCACTTTGGGACTGTGAAAGTGACATTTTGGCCCTGTTGTCCCAAACTGCCCCAGCACTTCCCACATTGCTCAAAGTGGCTAGCTTTCATCCCAACGCAGTTTATAGGGCCATACGGTACATAGTTTTCAAGTTACAGACTAAGCTAAGCAAAATGAATCTTTTTTTTTTTACTGTGAAAATGGCACTTTGGGACTGTGAAAGGGTTAGGGTTAGGGTTAGGGTTTTGGCCCTGTTGTCCCAAACTGCCCCAGCACTTCCCACATTGCTCAAAGTGGCTAGCTTTCATCCCAACACAGTTTATAGGGCCATACGGTACATAGTTTTCAAGTTACAGACTAAGCTAAGCAAAAGTGAACCAGGCCTTTTTACTGTGAAAATGGCACTTTGGGACTGTGAAAGTGACATTTTGGCCCTGTTGTCCCAAACTGCCCCAGCACTTCCCACATTGCTCAAAGTGGCTAGCTTTCATCCCAACACAGTTTATAGGGCCATACGGTACATAGTTTTCAAGTTACAGACTAAGCTAAGCAAAAGTGAACCAGGCCTTTTTACTGTGAAAATGGCACTTTGGGACTGTGAAAGTGACATTTTGGCCCTGTTGTCCCAAACTGCCCCAGCACTTCCCACATTGCTCAAAGTGGCTAGCTTTCATCCCAACACAGTTTATAGGGCCATACGGTACATAGTTTTCAAGTTACAGACTAAGCTAAGCAAAAGTGAACCAGGCCTTTTTACTGTGAAAACGGCACTTTGGGACTGTGAAAGTGACATTTTGGCCCTGTTGTCCCAAACTGCCCCAGCACTTCCCACATTGCTCAAAGTGGCTAGCTTTCATCCCAACACAGTTTATAGGGCCATACGGTACATAGTTTTCAAGTTACAGACTAAGCTAAGCAAAAGTGAACCAGGCCTTTTTACTGTGAAAATGGCACTTTGGGACTGTGAAAGTGACATTTTGGCCCTGTTGTCCCAAACTGCCCCAGCACTTCCCACATTGCTCAAAGTGGCTAGCTTTCATCCCAACACAGTTTATAGGGCCATACGGTACATAGTTTTCAAGTTACAGACTAAGCTAAGCAAAAGTGAACCAGGCCTTTTTACTGTGAAAACGGCACTTTGGGACTGTGAAAGTGACATTTTGGCCCTGTTGTCCCAAACTGCCCCAGCACTTCCCACATTGCTCAAAGTGGCTAGCTTTCATCCCAACACAGTTTATAGGGCCATACGGTACATAGTTTTCAAGTTACAGACTAAGCTAAGCAAAAGTGAACCAGGCCTTTTTACTGTGAAAATGGCACTTTGGGACTGTGAAAGTGACATTTTGGCCCTGTTGTCCCAAACTGCCCCAGCACTTCCCACATTGCTCAAAGTGGCTAGCTTTCATCCCAACACAGTTTATAGGGCCATACGGTACATAGTTTTCAAGTTACAGACTAAGCTAAGCAAAATGAATCTTTTTTTTTTTTACTGTGAAAATGGCACTTTGGGACTGTGAAAGGGTTAGGGTTAGGGTTAGGGTTTTGGCCCTGTTGTCCCAAACTGCCCCAGCACTTCCCACATTGCTCAAAGTGGCTAGCTTTCATCCCAACACAGTTTATAGGGCCATACGGTACATAGTTTTCAAGTTACAGACTAAGCTAAGCAAAAGTGAACCAGGCCTTTTTACTGTGAAAATGGCACTTTGGGACTGTGAAAGTGACATTTTGGCCCTGTTGTCCCAAACTGCCCCAGCACTTCCCACATTGCTCAAAGTGGCTAGCTTTCATCCCAACACAGTTTATAGGGCCATACGGTACATAGTTTTCAAGTTACAGACTAAGCTAAGCAAAAGTGAACCAGGCCTTTTTACTGTGAAAATGGCACTTTGGGACTGTGAAAGTGACATTTTGGCCCTGTTGTCCCAAACTGCCCCAGCACTTCCCACATTGCTCAAAGTGGCTAGCTTTCATCCCAACACAGTTTATAGGGCCATACGGTACATAGTTTTCAAGTTACAGACTAAGCTAAGCAAAAGTGAACCAGGCCTTTTTACTGTGAAAACGGCACTTTGGGACTGTGAAAGTGACATTTTGGCCCTGTTGTCCCAAACTGCCCCAGCACTTCCCACATTGCTCAAAGTGGCTAGCTTTCATCCCAACACAGTTTATAGGGCCATACGGTACATAGTTTTCAAGTTACAGACTAAGCTAAGCAAAAGTGAACCAGGCCTTTTTACTGTGAAAATGGCACTTTGGGACTGTGAAAGTGACATTTTGGCCCTGTTGTCCCAAACTGCCCCAGCACTTCCCACATTGCTCAAAGTGGCTAGCTTTCATCCCAACACAGTTTATAGGGCCATACGGTACATAGTTTTCAAGTTACAGACTAAGCTAAGCAAAATGAATCTTTTTTTTTTTACTGTGAAAATGGCACTTTGGGACTGTGAAAGGGTTAGGGTTAGGGTTAGGGTTTTGGCCCTGTTGTCCCAAACTGCCCCAGCACTTCCCACATTGCTCAAAGTGGCTAGCTTTCATCCCAACACAGTTTATAGGGCCATACGGTACATAGTTTTCAAGTTACAGACTAAGCTAAGCAAAAGTGAACCAGGCCTTTTTACTGTGAAAATGGCACTTTGGGACTGTGAAAGTGACATTTTGGCCCTGTTGTCCCAAACTGCCCCAGCACTTCCCACATTGCTCAAAGTGGCTAGCTTTCATCCCAACACAGTTTATAGGGCCATACGGTACATAGTTTTCAAGTTACAGACTAAGCTAAGCAAAATGAATCTTTTTTTTTTTACTGTGAAAATGGCACTTTGGGACTGTGAAAGGGTTGGGGTTAGGGTTAGGGTTTTGGCCCTGTTGTCCCAAACTGCCCCAGCACTTCCCACATTGCTCAAAGTGGCTAGCTTTCATCCCAACACAGTTTATAGGGCCATACGGTACATAGTTTTCAAGTTACAGACTAAGCTAAGCAAAATGAATCTTTTTTTTTTTACTGTGAAAATGGCACTTTGGGACTGTGAAAGGGTTGGGGTTAGGGTTAGGGTTTTGGCCCTGTTGTCCCAAACTGCCCCAGCACTTCCCACATTGCTCAAAGTGGCTAGCTTTCATCCCAACACAGTTTATAGGGCCATACGGTACATAGTTTTCAAGTTACAGACTAAGCTAAGCAAAAGTGAACCAGGCCTTTTTACTGTGAAAACGGCACTTTGGGACTGTGAAAGTGACATTTTGGCCCTGTTGTCCCAAACTGCCCCAGCACTTCCCACATTGCTCAAAGTGGCTAGCTTTCATCCCAACACAGTTTATAGGGCCATACGGTACATAGTTTTCAAGTTACAGACTAAGCTAAGCAAAATGAATCTTTTTTTTTTTACTGTGAAAATGGCACTTTGGGACTGTGAAAGGGTTAGGGTTAGGGTTAGGGTTTTGGCCCTGTTGTCCCAAACTGCCCCAGCACTTCCCACATTGCTCAAAGTGGCTAGCTTTCATCCCAACACAGTTTATAGGGCCATACGGTACATAGTTTTCAAGTTACAGACTAAGCTAAGCAAAAGTGAACCAGGCCTTTTTACTGTGAAAACGGCACTTTGGGACTGTGAAAGTGACATTTTGGCCCTGTTGTCCCAAACTGCCCCAGCACTTCCCACATTGCTCAAAGTGGCTAGCTTTCATCCCAACACAGTTTATAGGGCCATACGGTACATAGTTTTCAAGTTACAGACTAAGCTAAGCAAAAGTGAACCAGGCCTTTTTACTGTGAAAATGGCACTTTGGGACTGTGAAAGTGACATTTTGGCCCTGTTGTCCCAAACTGCCCCAGCACTTCCCACATTGCTCAAAGTGGCTAGCTTTCATCCCAACACAGTTTATAGGGCCATACGGTACATAGTTTTCAAGTTACAGACTAAGCTAAGCAAAATGAATCTTTTTTTTTTTACTGTGAAAATGGCACTTTGGGACTGTGAAAGGGTTAGGGTTAGGGTTAGGGTTTTGGCCCTGTTGTCCCAAACTGCCCCAGCACTTCCCACATTGCTCAAAGTGGCTAGCTTTCATCCCAACACAGTTTATAGGGCCATACGGTACATAGTTTTCAAGTTACAGACTAAGCTAAGCAAAAGTGAACCAGGCCTTTTTACTGTGAAAATGGCACTTTGGGACTGTGAAAGTGACATTTTGGCCCTGTTGTCCCAAACTGCCCCAGCACTTCCCACATTGCTCAAAGTGGCTAGCTTTCATCCCAACACAGTTTATAGGGCCATACGGTACATAGTTTTCAAGTTACAGACTAAGCTAAGCAAAATGAATCTTTTTTTTTTTACTGTGAAAATGGCACTTTGGGACTGTGAAAGGGTTGGGGTTAGGGTTAGGGTTTTGGCCCTGTTGTCCCAAACTGCCCCAGCACTTCCCACATTGCTCAAAGTGGCTAGCTTTCATCCCAACACAGTTTATAGGGCCATACGGTACATAGTTTTCAAGTTACAGACTAAGCTAAGCAAAAGTGAACCAGGCCTTTTTACTGTGAAAATGGCACTTTGGGACTGTGAAAGTGACATTTTGGCCCTGTTGTCCCAAACTGCCCCAGCACTTCCCACATTGCTCAAAGTGGCTAGCTTTCATCCCAACACAGTTTATAGGGCCATACGGTACATAGTTTTCAAGTTACAGACTAAGCTAAGCAAAATGAATCTTTTTTTTTTTACTGTGAAAATGGCACTTTGGGACTGTGAAAGGGTTGGGGTTAGGGTTAGGGTTTTGGCCCTGTTGTCCCAAACTGCCCCAGCACTTCCCACATTGCTCAAAGTTGCTAGCTTTCATCCCAACACAGTTTATAGGGCCATACGGTACATAGTTTTCAAGTTACAGACTAAGCTAAGCAAAAGTGAACCAGGCCTTTTTACTGTGAAAATGGCACTTTGGGACTGTGAAAGTGACATTTTGGCCCTGTTGTCCCAAACTGCCCCAGCACTTCCCACATTGCTCAAAGTGGCTAGCTTTCATCCCAACACAGTTTATAGGGCCATACGGTACATAGTTTTCAAGTTACAGACTAAGCTAAGCAAAATGAATCTTTTTTTTTTTACTGTGAAAATGGCACTTTGGGACTGTGAAAGGGTTGGGGTTAGGGTTAGGGTTTTGGCCCTGTAGTCCCAAACTGCCCCAGCACTTCCCACATTGCTCAAAGTGGCTAGCTTTCATCCCAACACAGTTTATAGGGCCATACGGTACATAGTTTTCAAGTTACAGACTAAGCTAAGCAAAATGAATCTTTTTTTTTTACTGTGAAAATGGCACTTTGGGACTGTGAAAGGGTTAGGGTTAGGGTTAGGGTTTTGGCCCTGTTGTCCCAAACTGCCCCAGCACTTCCCACATTGCTCAAAGTGGCTAGCTTTCATCCCAACACAGTTTATAGGGCCATACGGTACATAGTTTTCAAGTTACAGACTAAGCTAAGCAAAAGTGAACCAGGCCTTTTTACTGTGAAAATGGCACTTTGGGACTGTGAAAGTGACATTTTGGCCCTGTTGTCCCAAACTGCCCCAGCACTTCCCACATTGCTCAAAGTGGCTAGCTTTCATCCCAACACAGTTTATAGGGCCATACGGTACATAGTTTTCAAGTTACAGACTAAGCTAAGCAAAATGAATCTTTTTTTTTTTACTGTGAAAATGGCACTTTGGGACTGTGAAAGGGTTAGGGTTAGGGTTAGGGTTTTGGCCCTGTTGTCCCAAACTGCCCCAGCACTTCCCACATTGCTCAAAGTGGCTAGCTTTCATCCCAACACAGTTTATAGGGCCATACGGTACATAGTTTTCAAGTTACAGACTAAGCTAAGCAAAAGTGAACCAGGCCTTTTTACTGTGAAAATGGCACTTTGGGACTGTGAAAGTGACATTTTGGCCCTGTTGTCCCAAACTGCCCCAGCACTTCCCACATTGCTCAAAGTGGCTAGCTTTCATCCCAACACAGTTTATAGGGCCATACGGTACATAGTTTTCAAGTTACAGACTAAGCTAAGCAAAATGAATCTTTTTTTTTTTACTGTGAAAATGGCACTTTGGGACTGTGAAAGGGTTGGGGTTAGGGTTAGGGTTTTGGCCCTGTTGTCCCAAACTGCCCCAGCACTTCCCACATTGGTCAAAGTGGCTAGCTTTCATCCCAACACAGTTTATAGGGCCATACGGTACATAGTTTTCAAGTTACAGACTAAGCTAAGCAAAAGTGAACCAGGCCTTTTTACTGTGAAAACGGCACTTTGGGACTGTGAAAGTGACATTTTGGCCCTGTTGTCCCAAACTGCCCCAGCACTTCCCACATTGCTCAAAGTGGCTAGCTTTCATCCCAACACAGTTTATAGGGCCATACGGTACATAGTTTTCAAGTTACAGACTAAGCTAAGCAAAAGTGAACCAGGCCTTTTTACTGTGAAAACGGCACTTTGGGACTGTGAAAGTGACATTTTGGCCCTGTTGTCCCAAACTGCCCCAGCACTTCCCACATTGCTCAAAGTGGCTAGCTTTCATCCCAACACAGTTTATAGGGCCATACGGTACATAGTTTTCAAGTTACAGACTAAGCTAAGCAAAATGAATCTTTTTTTTTTTACTGTGAAAATGGCACTTTGGGACTGTGAAAGGGTTGGGGTTAGGGTTAGGGTTTTGGCCCTGTTGTCCCAAACTGCCCCAGCACTTCCCACATTGGTCAAAGTGGCTAGCTTTCATCCCAACACAGTTTATAGGGCCATACGGTACATAGTTTTCAAGTTACAGACTAAGCTAAGCAAAAGTGAACCAGGCCTTTTTACTGTGAAAACGGCACTTTGGGACTGTGAAAGTGACATTTTGGCCCTGTTGTCCCAAACTGCCCCAGCACTTCCCACATTGGTCAAAGTGGCTAGCTTTCATCCCAACACAGTTTATAGGGCCATACGGTACATAGTTTTCAAGTTACAGACTAAGCTAAGCAAAAGTGAACCAGGCCTTTTTACTGTGAAAACGGCACTTTGGGACTGTGAAAGTGACATTTTGGCCCTGTTGTCCCAAACTGCCCC
Organism: Protomyctophum bolini; assembly: GCF_963924005.1. Lineage (NCBI taxonomy): Eukaryota > Metazoa > Chordata > Actinopteri > Myctophiformes > Myctophidae > Protomyctophum > Protomyctophum bolini. The sequence continues at coordinate 98,251 of NW_027665869.1, forward strand.
AGCACTTCCCACATTGCTCAAAGTGGCTAGCTTTCATCCCAACACAGTTTATAGGGCCATACGGTACATAGTTTTCAAGTTACAGACTAAGCTAAGCAAAATGAATCTTTTTTTTTTTACTGTGAAAATGGCACTTTGGGACTGTGAAAGGGTTAGGGTTAGGGTTAGGGTTTTGGCCCTGTTGTCCCAAACTGCCCCAGCACTTCCCACATTGCTCAAAGTGGCTAGCTTTCATCCCAACACAGTTTATAGGGCCATACGGTACATAGTTTTCAAGTTACAGACTAAGCTAAGCAAAAGTGAACCAGGCCTTTTTACTGTGAAAATGGCACTTTGGGACTGTGAAAGTGACATTTTGGCCCTGTTGTCCCAAACTGCCCCAGCACTTCCCACATTGCTCAAAGTGGCTAGCTTTCATCCCAACACAGTTTATAGGGCCATACGGTACATAGTTTTCAAGTTACAGACTAAGCTAAGCAAAATGAATCTTTTTTTTTTTACTGTGAAAATGGCACTTTGGGACTGTGAAAGGGTTGGGGTTAGGGTTAGGGTTTTGGCCCTGTTGTCCCAAACTGCCCCAGCACTTCCCACATTGCTCAAAGTGGCTGGCTTTCATCCCAACACAGTTTATAGGGCCATACGGTACATAGTTTTCAAGTTACAGACTAAGCTAAGCAAAAGTGAACCAGGCCTTTTTACTGTGAAAATGGCACTTTGGGACTGTGAAAGTGACATTTTGGCCCTGTTGTCCCAAACTGCCCCAGCACTTCCCACATTGCTCAAAGTGGCTAGCTTTCATCCCAACACAGTTTATAGGGCCATACGGTACATAGTTTTCAAGTTACAGACTAAGCTAAGCAAAATGAATCTTTTTTTTTTTACTGTGAAAATGGCACTTTGGGACTGTGAAAGGGTTGGGGTTAGGGTTAGGGTTTTGGCCCTGTTGTCCCAAACTGCCCCAGCACTTCCCACATTGCTCAAAGTGGCTAGCTTTCATCCCAACACAGTTTATAGGGCCATACGGTACATAGTTTTCAAGTTACAGACTAAGCTAAGCAAAAGTGAACCAGGCCTTTTTACTGTGAAAATGGCACTTTGGGACTGTGAAAGTGACATTTTGGCCCTGTTGTCCCAAACTGCCCCAGCACTTCCCACATTGCTCAAAGTGGCTAGCTTTCATCCCAACACAGTTTATAGGGCCATACGGTACATAGTTTTCAAGTTACAGACTAAGCTAAGCAAAATGAATCTTTTTTTTTTTACTGTGAAAATGGCACTTTGGGACTGTGAAAGGGTTGGGGTTAGGGTTAGGGTTTTGGCCCTGTTGTCCCAAACTGCCCCAGCACTTCCCACATTGCTCAAAGTTGCTAGCTTTCATCCCAACACAGTTTATAGGGCCATACGGTACATAGTTTTCAAGTTACAGACTAAGCTAAGCAAAAGTGAACCAGGCCTTTTTACTGTGAAAATGGCACTTTGGGACTGTGAAAGTGACATTTTGGCCCTGTTGTCCCAAACTGCCCCAGCACTTCCCACATTGCTCAAAGTGGCTAGCTTTCATCCCAACACAGTTTATAGGGCCATACGGTACATAGTTTTCAAGTTACAGACTAAGCTAAGCAAAATGAATCTTTTTTTTTTTACTGTGAAAATGGCACTTTGGGACTGTGAAAGGGTTGGGGTTAGGGTTAGGGTTTTGGCCCTGTAGTCCCAAACTGCCCCAGCACTTCCCACATTGCTCAAAGTGGCTAGCTTTCATCCCAACACAGTTTATAGGGCCATACGGTACATAGTTTTCAAGTTACAGACTAAGCTAAGCAAAATGAATCTTTTTTTTTTTACTGTGAAAATGGCACTTTGGGACTGTGAAAGGGTTAGGGTTAGGGTTAGGGTTTTGGCCCTGTTGTCCCAAACTGCCCCAGCACTTCCCACATTGCTCAAAGTGGCTAGCTTTCATCCCAACACAGTTTATAGGGCCATACGGTACATAGTTTTCAAGTTACAGACTAAGCTAAGCAAAAGTGAACCAGGCCTTTTTACTGTGAAAATGGCACTTTGGGACTGTGAAAGTGACATTTTGGCCCTGTTGTCCCAAACTGCCCCAGCACTTCCCACATTGCTCAAAGTGGCTAGCTTTCATCCCAACACAGTTTATAGGGCCATACGGTACATAGTTTTCAAGTTACAGACTAAGCTAAGCAAAATGAATCTTTTTTTTTTTACTGTGAAAATGGCACTTTGGGACTGTGAAAGGGTTAGGGTTAGGGTTAGGGTTTTGGCCCTGTTGTCCCAAACTGCCCCAGCACTTCCCACATTGCTCAAAGTGGCTAGCTTTCATCCCAACACAGTTTATAGGGCCATACGGTACATAGTTTTCAAGTTACAGACTAAGCTAAGCAAAAGTGAACCAGGCCTTTTTACTGTGAAAATGGCACTTTGGGACTGTGAAAGTGACATTTTGGCCCTGTTGTCCCAAACTGCCCCAGCACTTCCCACATTGCTCAAAGTGGCTAGCTTTCATCCCAACACAGTTTATAGGGCCATACGGTACATAGTTTTCAAGTTACAGACTAAGCTAAGCAAAATGAATCTTTTTTTTTTACTGTGAAAATGGCACTTTGGGACTGTGAAAGGGTTGGGGTTAGGGTTAGGGTTTTGGCCCTGTTGTCCCAAACTGCCCCAGCACTTCCCACATTGGTCAAAGTGGCTAGCTTTCATCCCAACACAGTTTATAGGGCCATACGGTACATAGTTTTCAAGTTACAGACTAAGCTAAGCAAAAGTGAACCAGGCCTTTTTACTGTGAAAACGGCACTTTGGGACTGTGAAAGTGACATTTTGGCCCTGTTGTCCCAAACTGCCCCAGCACTTCCCACATTGCTCAAAGTGGCTAGCTTTCATCCCAACACAGTTTATAGGGCCATACGGTACATAGTTTTCAAGTTACAGACTAAGCTAAGCAAAATGAATCTTTTTTTTTTTACTGTGAAAATGGCACTTTGGGACTGTGAAAGGGTTGGGGTTAGGGTTAGGGTTTTGGCCCTGTTGTCCCAAACTGCCCCAGCACTTCCCACATTGGTCAAAGTGGCTAGCTTTCATCCCAACACAGTTTATAGGGCCATACGGTACATAGTTTTCAAGTTACAGACTAAGCTAAGCAAAAGTGAACCAGGCCTTTTTACTGTGAAAACGGCACTTTGGGACTGTGAAAGTGACATTTTGGCCCTGTTGTCCCAAACTGCCCCAGCACTTCCCACATTGGTCAAAGTGGCTAGCTTTCATCCCAACACAGTTTATAGGGCCATACGGTACATAGTTTTCAAGTTACAGACTAAGCTAAGCAAAAGTGAACCAGGCCTTTTTACTGTGAAAACGGCACTTTGGGACTGTGAAAGTGACATTTTGGCCCTGTTGTCCCAAACTGCCCCAGCACTTCCCACATTGCTCAAAGTGGCTAGCTTTCATCCCAACACAGTTTATAGGGCCATACGGTACATAGTTTTCAAGTTACAGACTAAGCTAAGCAAAATGAATCTTTTTTTTTTTACTGTGAAAATGGCACTTTGGGACTGTGAAAGGGTTAGGGTTAGGGTTAGGGTTTTGGCCCTGTTGTCCCAAACTGCCCCAGCACTTCCCACATTGCTCAAAGTGGCTAGCTTTCATCCCAACACAGTTTATAGGGCCATACGGTACATAGTTTTCAAGTTACAGACTAAGCTAAGCAAAAGTGAACCAGGCCTTTTTACTGTGAAAATGGCACTTTGGGACTGTGAAAGTGACATTTTGGCCCTGTTGTCCCAAACTGCCCCAGCACTTCCCACATTGCTCAAAGTGGCTAGCTTTCATCCCAACACAGTTTATAGGGCCATACGGTACATAGTTTTCAAGTTACAGACTAAGCTAAGCAAAATGAATCTTTTTTTTTTTACTGTGAAAATGGCACTTTGGGACTGTGAAAGGGTTGGGGTTAGGGTTAGGGTTTTGGCCCTGTTGTCCCAAACTGCCCCAGCACTTCCCACATTGCTCAAAGTGGCTAGCTTTCATCCCAACACAGTTTATAGGGCCATACGGTACATAGTTTTCAAGTTACAGACTAAGCTAAGCAAAAGTGAACCAGGCCTTTTTACTGTGAAAATGGCACTTTGGGACTGTGAAAGTGACATTTTGGCCCTGTTGTCCCAAACTGCCCCAGCACTTCCCACATTGCTCAAAGTGGCTAGCTTTCATCCCAACACAGTTTATAGGGCCATACGGTACATAGTTTTCAAGTTACAGACTAAGCTAAGCAAAATGAATCTTTTTTTTTTTACTGTGAAAATGGCACTTTGGGACTGTGAAAGGGTTGGGGTTAGGGTTAGGGTTTTGGCCCTGTTGTCCCAAACTGCCCCAGCACTTCCCACATTGCTCAAAGTTGCTAGCTTTCATCCCAACACAGTTTATAGGGCCATACGGTACATAGTTTTCAAGTTACAGACTAAGCTAAGCAAAAGTGAACCAGGCCTTTTTACTGTGAAAATGGCACTTTGGGACTGTGAAAGTGACATTTTGGCCCTGTTGTCCCAAACTGCCCCAGCACTTCCCACATTGCTCAAAGTGGCTAGCTTTCATCCCAACACAGTTTATAGGGCCATACGGTACATAGTTTTCAAGTTACAGACTAAGCTAAGCAAAATGAATCTTTTTTTTTTTACTGTGAAAATGGCACTTTGGGACTGTGAAAGGGTTGGGGTTAGGGTTAGGGTTTTGGCCCTGTAGTCCCAAACTGCCCCAGCACTTCCCACATTGCTCAAAGTGGCTAGCTTTCATCCCAACACAGTTTATAGGGCCATACGGTACATAGTTTTCAAGTTACAGACTAAGCTAAGCAAAATGAATCTTTTTTTTTTTACTGTGAAAATGGCACTTTGGGACTGTGAAAGGGTTAGGGTTAGGGTTAGGGTTTTGGCCCTGTTGTCCCAAACTGCCCCAGCACTTCCCACATTGCTCAAAGTGGCTAGCTTTCATCCCAACACAGTTTATAGGGCCATACGGTACATAGTTTTCAAGTTACAGACTAAGCTAAGCAAAAGTGAACCAGGCCTTTTTACTGTGAAAATGGCACTTTGGGACTGTGAAAGTGACATTTTGGCCCTGTTGTCCCAAACTGCCCCAGCACTTCCCACATTGCTCAAAGTGGCTAGCTTTCATCCCAACACAGTTTATAGGGCCATACGGTACATAGTTTTCAAGTTACAGACTAAGCTAAGCAAAATGAATCTTTTTTTTTTTACTGTGAAAATGGCACTTTGGGACTGTGAAAGGGTTAGGGTTAGGGTTAGGGTTTTGGCCCTGTTGTCCCAAACTGCCCCAGCACTTCCCACATTGCTCAAAGTGGCTAGCTTTCATCCCAACACAGTTTATAGGGCCATACGGTACATAGTTTTCAAGTTACAGACTAAGCTAAGCAAAAGTGAACCAGGCCTTTTTACTGTGAAAATGGCACTTTGGGACTGTGAAAGTGACATTTTGGCCCTGTTGTCCCAAACTGCCCCAGCACTTCCCACATTGCTCAAAGTGGCTAGCTTTCATCCCAACACAGTTTATAGGGCCATACGGTACATAGTTTTCAAGTTACAGACTAAGCTAAGCAAAATGAATCTTTTTTTTTTTACTGTGAAAATGGCACTTTGGGACTGTGAAAGGGTTGGGGTTAGGGTTAGGGTTTTGGCCCTGTTGTCCCAAACTGCCCCAGCACTTCCCACATTGGTCAAAGTGGCTAGCTTTCATCCCAACACAGTTTATAGGGCCATACGGTACATAGTTTTCAAGTTACAGACTAAGCTAAGCAAAAGTGAACCAGGCCTTTTTACTGTGAAAACGGCACTTTGGGACTGTGAAAGTGACATTTTGGCCCTGTTGTCCCAAACTGCCCCAGCACTTCCCACATTGCTCAAAGTGGCTAGCTTTCATCCCAACACAGTTTATAGGGCCATACGGTACATAGTTTTCAAGTTACAGACTAAGCTAAGCAAAAGTGAACCAGGCCTTTTTACTGTGAAAATGGCACTTTGGGACTGTGAAAGTGACATTTTGGCCCTGTTGTCCCAAACTGCCCCAGCACTTCCCACATTGCTCAAAGTGGCTAGCTTTCATCCCAACACAGTTTATAGGGCCATACGGTACATAGTTTTCAAGTTACAGACTAAGCTAAGCAAAAGTGAACCAGGCCTTTTTACTGTGAAAATGGCACTTTGGGACTGTGAAAGTGACATTTTGGCCCTGTTGTCCCAAACTGCCCCAGCACTTCCCACATTGCTCAAAGTGGCTAGCTTTCATCCCAACACAGTTTATAGGGCCATACGGTACATAGTTTTCAAGTTACAGACTAAGCTAAGCAAAATTAATCTTTTTTTTTTTACTGTGAAAATGGCACTTTGGGACTGTGAAAGGGTTGGGGTTAGGGTTAGGGTTTTGGCCCTGTTGTCCCAAACTGCCCCAGCACTTCCCACATTGGTCAAAGTGGCTAGCTTTCATCCCAACACAGTTTATAGGGCCATACGGTACATAGTTTTCAAGTTACAGACTAAGCTAAGCAAAATGAATCTTTTTTTTTTTACTGTGAAAATGGCACTTTGGGACTGTGAAAGGGTTAGGGTTAGGGTTAGGGTTTTGGCCCTGTTGTCCCAAACTGCCCCAGCACTTCCCACATTGCTCAAAGTGGCTAGCTTTCATCCCAACACAGTTTATAGGGCCATACGGTACATAGTTTTCAAGTTACAGACTAAGCTAAGCAAAAGTGAACCAGGCCTTTTTACTGTGAAAATGGCACTTTGGGACTGTGAAAGTGACATTTTGGCCCTGTTGTCCCAAACTGCCCCAGCACTTCCCACATTGCTCAAAGTGGCTAGCTTTCATCCCAACACAGTTTATAGGGCCATACGGTACATAGTTTTCAAGTTACAGACTAAGCTAAGCAAAATGAATCTTTTTTTTTTTACTGTGAAAATGGCACTTTGGGACTGTGAAAGGGTTAGGGTTAGGGTTAGGGTTTTGGCCCTGTTGTCCCAAACTGCCCCAACACTTCCCACATTGCTCAAAGTGGCTAGCTTTCATCCCAACACAGTTTATAGGGCCATACGGTACATAGTTTTCAAGTTACAGACTAAGCTAAGCAAAAGTGAACCAGGCCTTTTTACTGTGAAAATGGCACTTTGGGACTGTGAAAGTGACATTTTGGCCCTGTTGTCCCAAACTGCCCAAGCACTTCCCACATTGCTCAAAGTGGCTAGCTTTCATCCCAACACAGTTTATAGGGCCATACGGTACATAGTTTTCAAGTTACAGACTAAGCTAAGCAAAATGAATCTTTTTTTTTTTACTGTGAAAATGGCACTTTGGGACTGTGAAAGGGTTGGGGTTAGGGTTAGGGTTTTGGCCCTGTTGTCCCAAACTGCCCCAGCACTTCCCACATTGCTCAAAGTGGCTAGCTTTCATCCCAACACAGTTTATAGGGCCATACGGTACATAGTTTTCAAGTTACAGACTAAGCTAAGCAAAATGAATCTTTTTTTTTTTTACTGTGAAAATGGCACTTTGGGACTGTGAAAGGGTTAGGGTTAGGGTTAGGGTTTTGGCCCTGTTGTCCCAAACTGCCCCAGCACTTCCCACATTGCTCAAAGTGGCTAGCTTTCATCCCAACACAGTTTATAGGGCCATACGGTACATAGTTTTCAAGTTACAGACTAAGCTAAGCAAAAGTGAACCAGGCCTTTTTACTGTGAAAATGGCACTTTGGGACTGTGAAAGTGACATTTTGGCCCTGTTGTCCCAAACTGCCCCAGCACTTCCCACATTGCTCAAAGTGGCTAGCTTTCATCCCAACACAGTTTATAGGGCCATACGGTACATAGTTTTCAAGTTACAGACTAAGCTAAGCAAAATGAATCTTTTTTTTTTTACTGTGAAAATGGCACTTTGGGACTGTGAAAGGGTTAGGGTTAGGGTTAGGGTTTTGGCCCTGTTGTCCCAAACTGCCCCAGCACTTCCCACATTGCTCAAAGTGGCTAGCTTTCATCCCAACACAGTTTATAGGGCCATACGGTACATAGTTTTCAAGTTACAGACTAAGCTAAGCAAAAGTGAACCAGGCCTTTTTACTGTGAAAATGGCACTTTGGGACTGTGAAAGTGACATTTTGGCCCTGTTGTCCCAAACTGCCCCAGCACTTCCCACATTGCTCAAAGTGGCTAGCTTTCATCCCAACACAGTTTATAGGGCCATACGGTACATAGTTTTCAAGTTACAGACTAAGCTAAGCAAAATGAATCTTTTTTTTTTTACTGTGAAAATGGCACTTTGGGACTGTGAAAGGGTTGGGGTTAGGGTTAGGGTTTTGGCCCTGTTGTCCCAAACTGCCCCAGCACTTCCCACATTGCTCAAAGTGGCTAGCTTTCATCCCAACACAGTTTATAGGGCCATACGGTACATAGTTTTCAAGTTACAGACTAAGCTAAGCAAAATGAATCTTTTTTTTTTTACTGTGAAAATGGCACTTTGGGACTGTGAAAGGGTTAGGGTTAGGGTTAGGGTTTTGGCCCTGTTGTCCCAAACTGCCCCAGCACTTCCCACATTGCTCAAAGTGGCTAGCTTTCATCCCAACACAGTTTATAGGGCCATACGGTACATAGTTTTCAAGTTACAGACTAAGCTAAGCAAAAGTGAACCAGGCCTTTTTACTGTGAAAATGGCACTTTGGGACTGTGAAAGTGACATTTTGGCCCTGTTGTCCCAAACTGCCCCAGCACTTCCCACATTGCTCAAAGTGGCTAGCTTTCATCCCAACACAGTTTATAGGGCCATACGGTACATAGTTTTCAAGTTACAGACTAAGCTAAGCAAAAGTGAACCAGGCCTTTTTACTGTGAAAATGGCACTTTGGGACTGTGAAAGTGACATTTTGGCCCTGTTGTCCCAAACTGCCCCAGCACTTCCCACATTGCTCAAAGTGGCTAGCTTTCATCCCAACACAGTTTATAGGGCCATACGGTACATAGTTTTCAAGTTACAGACTAAGCTAAGCAAAATGAATCTTTTTTTTTTTACTGTGAAAATGGCACTTTGGGACTGTGAAAGGGTTGGGGTTAGGGTTAGGGTTTTGGCCCTGTTGTCCCAAACTGCCCCAGCACTTCCCACATTGCTCAAAGTGGCTAGCTTTCATCCCAACACAGTTTATAGGGCCATACGGTACATAGTTTTCAAGTTACAGACTAAGCTAAGCAAAATGAATCTTTTTTTTTTTACTGTGAAAATGGCACTTTGGGACTGTGAACGGGTTAGGGTTAGGGTTAGGGTTTTGGCCCTGTTGTCCCAAACTGCCCCAGCACTTCCCACATTGCTCAAAGTGGCTAGCTTTCATCCCAACACAGTTTATAGGGCCATACGGTACATAGTTTTCAAGTTACAGACTAAGCTAAGCAAAAGTGAACCAGGCCTTTTTACTGTGAAAATGGCACTTTGGGACTGTGAAAGTGACATTTTGGCCCTGTTGTCCCAAACTGCCCCAGCACTTCCCACATTGCTCAAAGTGGCTAGCTTTCATCCCAACACAGTTTATAGGGCCATACGGTACATAGTTTTCAAGTTACAGACTAAGCTAAGCAAAATGAATCTTTTTTTTTTTACTGTGAAAATGGCACTTTGGGACTGTGAAAGGGTTAGGGTTAGGGTTACGGTTTTGGCCCTGTTGTCCCAAACTGCCCCAGCACTTCCCACATTGCTCAAAGTGGCTAGCTTTCATCCCAACACAGTTTATAGGGCCATACGGTACATAGTTTTCAAGTTACAGACTAAGCTAAGCAAAAGTGAACCAGGCCTTTTTACTGTGAAAACGGCACTTTGGGACTGTGAAAGTGACATTTTGGCCCTGTTGTCCCAAACTGCCCCAGCACTTCCCACATTGCTCAAAGTGGCTAGCTTTCATCCCAACACAGTTTATAGGGCCATACGGTACATAGTTTTCAAGTTACAGACTAAGCTAAGCAAAATGAATCTTTTTTTTTTTACTGTGAAAATGGCACTTTGGGACTGTGAAAGGGTTAGGGTTAGGGTTAGGGTTTTGGCCCTGTTGTCCCAAACTGCCCCAGCACTTCCCACATTGCTCAAAGTGGCTAGCTTTCATCCCAACACAGTTTATAGGGCCATACGGTACATAGTTTTCAAGTTACAGACTAAGCTAAGCAAAAGTGAACCAGGCCTTTTTACTGTGAAAACGGCACTTTGGGACTGTGAAAGTGACATTTTGGCCCTGTTGTCCCAAACTGCCCCAGCACTTCCCACATTGCTCAAAGTGGCTAGCTTTCATCCCAACACAGTTTATAGGGCCATACGGTACATAGTTTTCAAGTTACAGACTAAGCTAAGCAAAAGTGAACCAGGCCTTTTTACTGTGAAAATGGCACTTTGGGACTGTGAAAGTGACATTTTGGCCCTGTTGTTCCAAACTGCCCCAGCACTTCCCACATTGCTCAAAGTGGCTAGCTTTCATCCCAACACAGTTTATAGGGCCATACGGTACATAGTTTTCAAGTTACAGACTAAGCTAAGCAAAATTAATCTTTTTTTTTTTACTGTGAAAATGGCACTTTGGGACTGTGAAAGGGTTAGGGTTAGGGTTAGGGTTTTGGCCCTGTTGTCCCAAACTGCCCCAGCACTTCCCACATTGCTCAAAGTGGCTAGCTTTCATCCCAACACAGTTTATAGGGCCATACGGTACATAGTTTTCAAGTTACAGACTAAGCTAAGCAAAAGTGAACCAGGCCTTTTTACTGTGAAAATGGCACTTTGGGACTGTGAAAGTGACATTTTGGCCCTGTTGTCCCAAACTGCCCCAGCACTTCCCACATTGCTCAAAGTGGCTAGCTTTCATCCCAACACAGTTTATAGGGCCATACGGTACATAGTTTTCAAGTTACAGACTAAGCTAAGCAAAATGAATCTTTTTTTTTTTACTGTGAAAATGGCACTTTGGGACTGTGAAAGGGTTGGGGTTAGGGTTAGGGTTTTGGCCCTGTTGTCCCAAACTGCCCCAGCACTTCCCACATTGCTCAAAGTGGCTAGCTTTCATCCCAACACAGTTTATAGGGCCATACGGTACATAGTTTTCAAGTTACAGACTAAGCTAAGCAAAATGAATCTTTTTTTTTTTACTGTGAAAATGGCACTTTGGGACTGTGAAAGGGTTAGGGTTAGGGTTAGGGTTTTGGCCCTGTTGTCCCAAACTGCCCCAGCACTTCCCACATTGCTCAAAGTGGCTAGCTTTCATCCCAACACAGTTTATAGGGCCATACGGTACATAGTTTTCAAGTTACAGACTAAGCTAAGCAAAAGTGAACCAGGCCTTTTTACTGTGAAAATGGCACTTTGGGACTGTGAAAGTGACATTTTGGCCCTGTTGTCCCAAACTGCCCCAGCACTTCCCACATTGCTCAAAGTGGCTAGCTTTCATCCCAACACAGTTTATAGGGCCATACGGTACATAGTTTTCAAGTTACAGACTAAGCTAAGCAAAATGAATCTTTTTTTTTTTACTGTGAAAATGGCACTTTGGGACTGTGAAAGGGTTGGGGTTAGGGTTAGGGTTTTGGCCCTGTTGTCCCAAACTGCCCCAGCACTTCCCACATTGCTCAAAGTGGCTAGCTTTCATCCCAACACAGTTTATAGGGCCATACGGTACATAGTTTTCAAGTTACAGACTAAGCTAAGCAAAATGAATCTTTTTTTTTTTACTGTGAAAATGGCACTTTGGGACTGTGAAAGGGTTAGGGTTAGGGTTAGGGTTTTGGCCCTGTTGTCCCAAACTGCCCCAGCACTTCCCACATTGCTCAAAGTGGCTAGCTTTCATCCCAACACAGTTTATAGGGCCATACGGTACATAGTTTTCAAGTTACAGACTAAGCTAAGCAAAAGTGAACCAGGCCTTTTTACTGTGAAAATGGCACTTTGGGACTGTGAAAGTGACATTTTGGCCCTGTTGTCCCAAACTGCCCCAGCACTTCCCACATTGCTCAAAGTGGCTAGCTTTCATCCCAACACAGTTTATAGGGCCATACGGTACATAGTTTTCAAGTTACAGACTAAGCTAAGCAAAATGAATCTTTTTTTTTTTACTGTGAAAATGGCACTTTGGGACTGTGAAAGGGTTAGGGTTAGGGTTAGGGTTTTGGCCCTGTTGTCCCAAACTGCCCCAGCACTTCCCACATTGCTCAAAGTGGCTAGCTTTCATCCCAACACAGTTTATAGGGCCATACGGTACATAGTTTTCAAGTTACAGACTAAGCTAAGCAAAAGTGAACCAGGCCTTTTTACTGTGAAAACGGCACTTTGGGACTGTGAAAGTGACATTTTGGCCCTGTTGTCCCAAACTGCCCCAGCACTTCCCACATTGCTCAAAGTGGCTAGCTTTCATCCCAACACAGTTTATAGGGCCATACGGTACATAGTTTTCAAGTTACAGACTAAGCTAAGCAAAAGTGAACCAGGCCTTTTTACTGTGAAAATGGCACTTTGGGACTGTGAAAGTGACATTTTGGCCCTGTTGTCCCAAACTGCCCCAGCACTTCCCACATTGCTCAAAGTGGCTAGCTTTCATCCCAACACAGTTTATAGATTCGTAATAATATACTTTAATAATATACTTTAATAATATACTTAATAATATACTTTAATAATATACTTTAATAATATACTTTAATAATATACTTAATAATATACTTAATAATATACTTTAATAATATACTTTAATAATATACTTTAATAATATACTTTAATAATATACTTAATAATATACTTAATAATATAGTTTAATAATATACTTAATAATATAGTTTAATAATATAGTTTAATAATATAGTTTAATAATATACTTTAAAAATATACTTTAATAATATACTTTAATAATATAGTTTAATAATATACTTAATAATATACTTTAATAATATAGTTTAATAATATAGTTTAATAATATAGTTTAATAATATAGTTTAATAATATACTTTAATAATATAGTTGAATAATATAGTTTAATAATATACTTTAATAATATAGTTTAATAATATACTTAATAATATAGTTTAATAATATAGTTTAATAATATACTTAATAATATACTTAATAATATACTTTAATAATATACTTTAATAATATACTTGAATAATATACTTTAATAATATAGTTTAATAATATAGTTTAATAATATACTTTAATAATATACTTTAATAATATAGTTGAATAATATACTTTAATAATATACTTTAATAATATACTTTAATAATATAGTTAATAATATAGTTTAATAATATACTTTAATAATATACTTAATAATATACTTAATAATATAGTTTAATAATATAGTTTAATAATATACTTTAATAATATACTTAATAATATACTTTAATAATATACTTTAATAATATACTTTAATAATATACTTTAATAATATACTTTAATAATATACTTTAATAATATACTTTATACTATAGTTTAATAATATAGTTTAATAATATACTTTAATAATATACTTTAATAATATAGTTTAATAATATACTTTAATAATATAGTTTAATAATATACTTAATAATATAGTTTAATAATATACTTTAATAATATAGTTTAATAATATAGTTTAATAATATACTTTAATAATATACTTTAATAATATACTTTAATAATATACTTTAATAATATACTTTAATAATATAGTTTAATAATATAGTTTAATAATATACTTAATAATATAGTTTAATAATATACTTTAATAATATACTTTAATAATATAGTTTAATAATATACTTTAATAATATAGTTTAATAATATACTTTAATAATATAGTTTAATAATATACTTAATAATATAGTTTAATAATATAGTTTAATAATATACTTTAATAATATACTTTAATAATATACTTTAAAAAATATACTTTAATAATATACTTAATAATATACCTAATAATATACTTTAATAATATACTTTAATAATATACTTAATAATATAGTTTAATAATATACTTTAATAATATACTTTAATAATATAGTTTAATAATATACTTAATAATATAGTTTAATAATATACTTAATAATATACTTTAATAATATACTTTAATAATATACTTTAATAATATACTTAATAATATACTTAATAATATACTTTAATAATATACTTTAATAATATACTTTAATAATATACTTTAATAATATACTTAATAATATACTTAATAATATAGTTTAATAATATACTTAATAATATACTTTAATAATATAGTTTAATAATATACTTTAATAATATACTTTAATAATATACTTTAATAATATAGTTTAATAATATACTTGAATAATATACTTTAATAATATACTTTAATAATATAGTTGAATAATATACTTTAATAATATACTTTAATAATATACTTTAATAATATAGTTAATAATATAGTTTAATAATATACTTTAATAATATACTTAATAATATACTTAATAATATAGTTTAAAAATATAGTTTAATAATATAGTTTAATAATATACTTTAATAATATAGTTTAATAATATAGTTTAATAATATAGTTTAATAATATAGTTTAATAATATACTTTAATAATATACTTGAATAATATACTTTAATAATATAGTTTAATAATATACTTTAATAATATAGTGTAATAATATACTTTAATAATATACTTTAATAATATACTTTAATAATATAGTTGAATAATATACTTTAATAATATACTTTAATAATATACTTTAATAATATAGTTAATAATATAGTTTAATAATATACTTTAATAATATACTTTAATAATATAGTTTAATAATATAGTTTAATAATATAGTTTAATAATATAGTTTAATAATATACTTAATAATATAGTTTAATAATATACTTTAATAATATACTTAATAATATACTTAATAATATAGTTTAATAATATACTTAATAATATAGTTTAATAATATACTTTAATACTATAGTTGAATAATATAGTTTAATAATATACTTTAATAATATAGTTGAATAATATAGTTTAATAATATACTTTAATAATATAGTTTAATAATATAGTTTAATAATATACTTAAAATATAGTTTAATAATATAGTTTAATAATATACTTAATAATATAGTTTAATAATATAGTTTAATAATATAGTTTAATAATATAGTTTAATAATATAGTTTAATAATATAGTTTAATAATATACTTAATAATATAGTTTAATAATATAGTTTAATAATATAGTTTAATAATATACTTTAATAATATAGTTTAATAATATACTTTAATAATATACTTTAATAATATAGTTTAATAATATAGTTTAATAATATACTTAATAATATAGTTTAATAATATAGTTTAATAATATAGTTTAATAATATAGTTAATAATATAGTTTAATAATATACTTTAATAATATACTTTAATAATATACTTTAATAATATAGTTTAATAATATAGTTTAATAATATAGTTTAATAATATACTTAATAATATAGTTTAATAATATACTTTAATAATATACTTAATAATATACTTAATAATATAGTTTAATAATATACTTAATAATATAGTTTAATAATATACTTTAATACTATAGTTGAATAATATAGTTTAATAATATACTTTAATAATATAGTTGAATAATATAGTTTAATAATATACTTTAATAATATAGTTTAATAATATAGTTTAATAATATACTTAAAATATAGTTTAATAATATAGTTTAATAATATACTTAATAATATAGTTTAATAATATAGTTTAATAATATAGTTTAATAATATAGTTTAATAATATAGTTTAATAATATAGTTTAATAATATACTTAATAATATAGTTTAATAATATAGTTTAATAATATAGTTTAATAATATACTTTAATAATATAGTTTAATAATATACTTTAATAATATACTTTAATAATATAGTTTAATAATATAGTTTAATACTATAGTTTAATAATATAGTTTAATAATATAGTTTAATAATATACTTTAATAATATAGTTTAATAATATACTTTAATACTATAGTTTAATAATATAGTTTAATAATATAGTTTAATAATATAGTTTAATAATATACTTTAATAATATACTTTATTAATATAGTTTAATAATATAGTTTAATAATATAGTTTAATAATATACTTTAATAATATACTTTAATAATATACTTTAATAATATACTTAAAAATATACTTTAATAATATAGTTTAATAATATACTTAATAATATACTTTAATAATATACTTTAATAATATAGTTTAATAATATAGTTTAATAATATAGTTTAATAATATACTTTAATAATATAGTTGAATAATATAGTTTAATAATATACTTTAATAATATACTTTAATAATATACTTAATAATATACTTTAATAATATAGTTTAATAATATACTTAATAATATACTTAATAATATACTTTAATAATATCCTTTAATAATATACTTTAATAATATACTTAATAATATACTTTAATAATATACTTTAATAATATACTTAATAATATACTTTAATAATATACTTTAATAATATACTTTAATAATATACTTTAATAATATACTTTAATAATATAGTTTAATAATATACTTTAATAATATACTTTAATAATATAGTTTAATAATATAGTTTAATAATATACTTTAATAATATACTTTAATAATATACTTTAATAATATAGTTTAATAATATACTTAATAATATAGTTTAATAATATACTTTAATAATATACTTAATAATATACTTAATAATATAGTTTAATAATATACTTAATAATATAGTTTAATAATATACTTTAATACTATAGTTGAATAATATAGTTTAATAATATACTTTAATAATATAGTTGAATAATATAGTTTAATAATATACTTAATAATATAGTTTAATAATATACTTTAATAATATAGTTTAATAATATAGTTTAATAATATACTTAAAATATAGTTTAATAATATAGTTTAATAATATACTTAATAATATAGTTTAATAATATAGTTTAATAATATAGTTTAATAATATAGTTTAATAATATAGTTTAATAATATAGTTTAATAATATACTTAATAATATAGTTTAATAATATAGTTTAATAATATAGTTTAATAATATACTTTAATAATATAGTTTAATAATATACTTTAATAATATACTTTAATAATATAGTTTAATAATATAGTTTAATACTATAGTTTAATAATATAGTTTAATAATATAGTTTAATAATATACTTTAATAATATAGTTTAATAATATAGTTTAATACTATAGTTTAATAATATAGTTTAATAATATAGTTTAATAATATAGTTTAATAATATAGTTTAATAATATACTTTAATAATATACTTTATTAATATAGTTTAATAATATAGTTTAATAATATAGTTTAATAATATACTTTAATAATATACTTTAATAATATACTTTAATTATATAGTTTAATAATATACTTAATAATATACTTTAATAATATAGTTTAATAATATACTTAATAATATACTTTAATAATATACTTTAATAATATAGTTTAATAATATAGTTTAATAATATAGTTTAATAATATACTTTAATAATATAGTTGAATAATATAGTTTAATAATATACTTTAATAATATAGTTTAATAATATACTTTAATAATATAGTTGAATAATATAGTTTAATAATATACTTTAATAATATACTTTAATAATATACTTAATAATATACTTTAATAATATAGTTTAATAATATACTTAATAATATACTTAATAATATACTTTAATAATATACTTTAATAATATACTTTAATAATATACTTTAATAATATACTTTAATAATATACTTTAATAATATACTTTAATAATATAGTTTAATAATATACTTAATAATATACTTAATAATATAGTTTAATAATATAGTTTAATAATATACTTTAATAATATACTTAATAATATAGTTTAATAATATAGTTTAATAATATAGTTTAATAATATACTTTAATAATATACTTTAATAATATAGTTTAATAATATACTTAATAATATACTTTAATAATATACTTTAATAATATACTTTAAAAATATACTTTAATAATATAGTTTATTAATATACTTTAATAATATAGTTTAATAATATACTTAATAATATACTTTAATAATATAGTTTAATAATATACTTAATAATATAGTTTAATAATATAGTTTAATAATATACTTGAATAATATACTTTAATAATATACTTTAATAATATACTTTAATAATATACTTTAATAATATACTTGAATAATATACTTTAATAATATACTTTAATAATATACTTAATAATATAGTTTAATAATATAGTTTAATAATATACTTGAATAATATACTTTAATAATATAGTTTAATAATATACTTTAATAATATAGTGTAATAATATACTTTAATAATATACTTTAATAATATACTTTAATAATATAGTTGAATAATATACTTTAATAATATACTTTAATAATATACTTTAATAATATAGTTAATAATATAGTTTAATAATATACTTTAATAATATACTTTAATAATATAGTTTAATAATATAGTTTAATAATATAGTTTAATAATATAGTTTAATAATATACTTAATAATATAGTTTAATAATATACTTTAATAATATACTTAATAATATACTTAATAATATAGTTTAATAATATACTTAATAATATAGTTTAATAATATACTTTAATACTATAGTTGAATAATATAGTTTAATAATATACTTTAATAATATAGTTGAATAATATAGTTTAATAATATACTTTAATAATATAGTTTAATAATATAGTTTAATAATATACTTAAAATATAGTTTAATAATATAGTTTAATAATATACTTAATAATATAGTTTAATAATATAGTTTAATAATATAGTTTAATAATATAGTTTAATAATATAGTTTAATAATATAGTTTAATAATATACTTAATAATATAGTTTAATAATATAGTTTAATAATATAGTTTAATAATATACTTTAATAATATAGTTTAATAATATACTTTAATAATATACTTTAATAATATAGTTTAATAATATAGTTTAATAATATACTTAATAATATAGTTTAATAATATAGTTTAATAATATAGTTTAATAATATAGTTAATAATATAGTTTAATAATATACTTTAATAATATACTTTAATAATATAGTTTAATAATATAGTTTAATAATATAGTTTAATAATATAGTTTAATAATATACTTAATAATATAGTTTAATAATATACTTTAATAATATACTTAATAATATACTTAATAATATAGTTTAATAATATACTTAATAATATAGTTTAATAATATACTTTAATACTATAGTTGAATAATATAGTTTAATAATATACTTTAATAATATAGTTGAATAATATAGTTTAATAATATACTTTAATAATATAGTTTAATAATATAGTTTAATAATATACTTAAAATATAGTTTAATAATATAGTTTAATAATATACTTAATAATATAGTTTAATAATATAGTTTAATAATATAGTTTAATAATATAGTTTAATAATATAGTTTAATAATATAGTTTAATAATATACTTAATAATATAGTTTAATAATATACTTTAATAATATAGTTTAATAATATACTTTAATAATATACTTTAATAATATACTTTAATAATATACTTTAATAATATAGTTTAATAATATAGTTTAATACTATAGTTTAATAATATAGTTTAATAATATAGTTTAATAATATACTTTAATAATATAGTTTAATAATATACTTTAATACTATAGTTTAATAATATAGTTTAATAATATAGTTTAATAATATAGTTTAATAATATACTTTAATAATATACTTTATTAATATAGTTTAATAATATAGTTTAATAATATAGTTTAATAATATACTTTAATAATATACTTTAATAATATACTTTAATAATATACTTAAAAATATACTTTAATAATATAGTTTAATAATATACTTAATAATATACTTTAATAATATACTTTAATAATATAGTTTAATAATATAGTTTAATAATATAGTTTAATAATATACTTTAATAATATAGTTGAATAATATAGTTTAATAATATACTTTAATAATATAGTTTAATAATATACTTTAATAATATAGTTGAATAATATAGTTTAATAATATACTTTAATAATATACTTTAATAATATACTTAATAATATACTTTAATAATATAGTTTAATAATATACTTAATAATATACTTAATAATATACTTTAATAATATCCTTTAATAATATACTTTAATAATATACTTAATAATATACTTTAATAATATACTTTAATAATATACTTAATAATATACTTTAATAATATACTTTAATAATATACTTTAATAATATACTTTAATAATATACTTTAATAATATAGTTTAATAATATACTTTAATAATATACTTTAATAATATAGTTTAATAATATAGTTTAATAATATACTTTAATAATATACTTTAATAATATACTTTAATAATATAGTTTAATAATATACTTAATAATATAGTTTAATAATATACTTTAATAATATACTTAATAATATACTTAATAATATAGTTTAATAATATACTTAATAATATAGTTTAATAATATACTTTAATACTATAGTTGAATAATATAGTTTAATAATATACTTTAATAATATAGTTGAATAATATAGTTTAATAATATACTTAATAATATAGTTTAATAATATACTTTAATAATATAGTTTAATAATATAGTTTAATAATATACTTAAAATATAGTTTAATAATATAGTTTAATAATATACTTAATAATATAGTTTAATAATATAGTTTAATAATATAGTTTAATAATATAGTTTAATAATATAGTTTAATAATATAGTTTAATAATATACTTAATAATATAGTTTAATAATATAGTTTAATAATATAGTTTAATAATATACTTTAATAATATAGTTTAATAATATACTTTAATAATATACTTTAATAATATAGTTTAATAATATAGTTTAATACTATAGTTTAATAATATAGTTTAATAATATAGTTTAATAATATACTTTAATAATATAGTTTAATAATATAGTTTAATACTATAGTTTAATAATATAGTTTAATAATATAGTTTAATAATATAGTTTAATAATATAGTTTAATAATATACTTTAATAATATACTTTATTAATATAGTTTAATAATATAGTTTAATAATATAGTTTAATAATATACTTTAATAATATACTTTAATAATATACTTTAATTATATAGTTTAATAATATACTTAATAATATACTTTAATAATATAGTTTAATAATATACTTAATAATATACTTTAATAATATACTTTAATAATATAGTTTAATAATATAGTTTAATAATATAGTTTAATAATATACTTTAATAATATAGTTGAATAATATAGTTTAATAATATACTTTAATAATATAGTTTAATAATATACTTTAATAATATAGTTGAATAATATAGTTTAATAATATACTTTAATAATATACTTTAATAATATACTTAATAATATACTTTAATAATATAGTTTAATAATATACTTAATAATATACTTAATAATATACTTTAATAATATACTTTAATAATATACTTTAATAATATACTTTAATAATATACTTTAATAATATACTTTAATAATATACTTTAATAATATAGTTTAATAATATACTTAATAATATACTTAATAATATAGTTTAATAATATAGTTTAATAATATACTTTAATAATATACTTAATAATATAGTTTAATAATATAGTTTAATAATATAGTTTAATAATATACTTTAATAATATACTTTAATAATATAGTTTAATAATATACTTAATAATATACTTTAATAATATACTTTAATAATATACTTTAAAAATATACTTTAATAATATAGTTTATTAATATACTTTAATAATATAGTTTAATAATATACTTAATAATATACTTTAATAATATAGTTTAATAATATACTTAATAATATAGTTTAATAATATAGTTTAATAATATACTTGAATAATATACTTTAATAATATACTTTAATAATATACTTTAATAATATACTTTAATAATATACTTGAATAATATACTTTAATAATATACTTTAATAATATACTTAATAATATAGTTTAATAATATACTTTAATAATATACTTAATAATATACTTAATAATATAGTTTAAAAATATACTTTAATAATATACTTTAATAATATAGTTGAATAATATAGTTGAATAATATACTTTAATAATATACTTAATAATATACTTAATAATATAGTTTAATAATATAGTTTAATAATATACTTTAATAATATACTTAATAATATACTTAATAATATACTTTAATAATATACTTTAATAATATACTTTAATAATATACTTAATAATATACTTTAATAATATAGTTTAATAATATAGTTTAATAATATAGTTTAATAATATAGTTTAATAATATACTTTAATAATATAGTTTAATAATATACTTTAATAATATACTTTAATAATATAGTTGAATAATATAGTTTAATAATATAGTTTAATAATATACTTTAATAATATAGTTTAATAATATAGTTTAATAATATAGTTGAATAATATAGTTTAATAATATACTTTAATAATATAGTTTAATAATATAGTTTAATAATATAGTTTAATAATATACTTTAATAATATAGTTTAATAATATACTTAATAATATAGTTTAATAATATAGTTTAATAATATAGTTTAATAATATACTTTAATAATATAGTTGAATAATATACTTTAATAATATACTTTAATAATATACTTTAATAATATAGTTTAATAATATACTTAATAATATAGTTTAATAATATAGTTTAATAATATACTTAATAATATAGTTTAATAATATAGTTTAATAATATAGTTTAATAATATACTTAATAATATAGTTTAATAATATACTTTAATAATATACTTTAATAATATACTTTAATAATATAGTTTAATAATATACTTTAATAATATACTTTAATAATATAGTTTAATAATATAGTTTAATAATATACTTAATAATATACTTTAATAATATACTTTAATAATATACTTTAAAATATACTTTAATAATATAGTTTATTAATATACTTTATTAATATACTTTATTAATATTGTTTAATAATATACTTAATAATATACTTTAATAATATACTTTAATAATATACTTAATAATATAGTTTAAAAATATACTTTAATAATATACTTTAATAATATACTTAATAATATAGTTTAATAATATAGTTTAATAATATAGTTTAATAATATAGTTTAATAATATACTTTAATAATATACTTTAATAATATACTTTAATAATATACTTTATACTATAGTTTAATAATATAGTTTAATAATATAGTTTAATAATATACTTTCATAATATACTTTAATAATATACTTAATAATATACTTTAATAATATACTTTAATAATATACTTTAATAATATAGTTTAATAATATACTTTAATAATATAGTTTAATAATATACTTTAATAATATAGTTTAATAATATACTTTAATAATATAGTTTAATAATATAGTTTAATAATATACTTTAATAATATACTTTAATAATATACTTTAATAATATACTTAATAATATAGTTTAATAATATAGTTTAATAATATAGTTTAATAATATAGTTTAATAATATAGTTTAATAATATAGTTTAATAATATAGTTTAATAATATACTTAATAATATAGTTTAATAATATACTTAATAATCTACTTAATAATATACTTAATAATATACTTTAATAATATACTTTAATAATATACTTTAATAATATACTTAATAATATACTTTAATAATATACTTTAATAATATACTTTAATAATATACTTAATAATATACTTAATAATATACTTTAATAATATACTTTAATAATATACTTTAATAATATACTTAATAATATACTTTAATAATATACTTTAATAATATAGTTTAATAATATAGTTTAATAATATAGTTTAATATATATAGTTTAATATATATAGGTTAGGTTATATAACCTATATTATTAAGTATATTATTAAACTATATTATTAAGTATATTATTAAACTATATTATTAAACTATATTATTGTTAAAGTGGCTAGCTTTCATCCCAACACAGTTTATAGGGCCATACGGTACATAGTTTTCAAGTTACAGACTAAGCTAAGCAAAAGTGAACCAGGCCTTTTTACTGTGAAAATGGCACTTTGGGACTGTGAAAGTGACATTTTGGCCCTGTTGTCCCAAACTGCCCCAGCACTTCCCACATTGCTCAAAGTGGCTAGCTTTCATCCCAACACAGTTTATAGGGCCATAGGGTACATAGTTTTCAGGTTACAGACTAAGCTAAGCAAAAGTGAACCAGGCCTTTTTACTGTGAAAATGGCACTTTGGGACTGTGAAAGTGACATTTTGGCCCTGTTGTCCCGAACTGCCCCAGCACTTCCCACATTGCTCAAAGTGGCTAGCTTTCATCCCAACACAGTTTATAGGGCCATACGGTACATAGTTTTCAAGTTACAGACTAAGCTAAGCAAAATGAATCTTTTTTTTTTTACTGTGAAAATGGCACTTTGGGACTGTGAAAGGGTTAGGGTTAGGGTTAGGGTTTTGGCCCTGTTGTCCCAAACTGCCCCAGCACTTCCCACATTGCTCAAAGTGGCTAGCTTTCATCCCAACACAGTTTATAGGGCCATACGGTACATAGTTTTCAAGTTACAGACTAAGCTAAGCAAAAGTGAACCAGGCCTTTTTACTGTGAAAACGGCACTTTGGGACTGTGAAAGTGACATTTAGGCCCTGTTGTCCCAAACTGCCCCAGCACTTCCCACATTGCTCAAAGTGGCTAGCTTTCATCCCAACACAGTTTATAGGGCCATACGGTACATAGTTTTCAAGTTACAGACTAAGCTAAGCAAAAGTGAACCAGGCCTTTTTACTGTGAAAATGGCACTTTGGGACTGTGAAAGTGACATTTTGGCCCTGTTGTCCAAACTGCCCCAGCACTTCCCACATTGCTCAAAGTGGCTAGCTTTCATCCCAACACAGTTTATAGGGCCATACGGTACATAGTTTTCAAGTTACAGACTAAGCTAAGCAAAAGTGAACCAGGCCTTTTTACTGTGAAAACGGCACTTTGGGACTGTGAAAGTGACATTTTGGCCCTGTTGTCCCAAACTGCCCCAGCACTTCCCACATTGCTCAAAGTGGCTAGCTTTCATCCCAACACAGTTTATAGGGCCATACGGTACATAGTTTTCAAGTTACAGACTAAGCTAAGCAAAAGTGAACCAGGCCTTTTTACTGTGAAAACGGCACTTTGGGACTGTGAAAGTGACATTTTGGCCCTGTTGTCCCAAACTGCCCCAGCACTTTCCACATTGCTCAAAGTGGCTAGCTTTCATCCCAACACAGTTTATAGGGCCATACGGTACATAGTTTTCAAGTTACAGACTAAGCTAAGCAAAAGTGAACCAGGCCTTTTTACTGTGAAAATGGCACTTTGGGACTGTGAAAGTGACATTTTGGCCCTGTTGTCCCAAACTGCCCCAGCACTTCCCACATTGCTCAAAGTGGCTAGCTTTCATCCCAACACAGTTTATAGGGCCATACGGTACATAGTTTTCAAGTTACAGACTAAGCTAAGCAAAAGTGAACCAGGCCTTTTTACTGTGAAAATGGCACTTTGGGACTGTGAAAGTGACATTTTGGCCCTGTTGTCCCAAACTGCCCCAGCACTTCCCACATTGCTCAAAGTGGCTAGCTTTCATCCCAACACAGTTTTTAGGGCCATACCGTACAAAGTTTTCAAGTTACAGACTAAGCTAAGCAAAAGTGAACCAGGCCTTTTTACTGTGAAAATGGCACTTTGGGACTGTGAAAGTGACATTTTGGCCCTGTTGTCCCAAACTGCCCCAGCACTTCCCACATTGCTCAAAGTGGCTAGCTTTCATCCCAACACAGTTTATAGGGCCATACGGTACATAGTTTTCAAGTTACAGACTAAGCTAAGCAAAAGTGAACCAGGCCTTTTTACTGTGAAAATGGCACTTTGGGACTGTGAAAGTGACATTTTGGCCCTGTTGTCCCAAACTGCCCCAGCACTTCCCACATTGCTCAAAGTGGCTAGCTTTCATCCCAACACAGTTTATAGGGCCATACGGTACATAGTTTTCAAGTTACAGACTAAGCTAAGCAAAAGTGAACCAGGCCTTTTTACTGTGAAAACGGCACTTTGGGACTGTGAAAGTGACATTTTGGCCCTGTTGTCCCAAACTGCCCCAGCACTTCCCACATTGCTCAAAGTGGCTAGCTTTCATCCCAACACAGTTTATAGGGCCATACGGTACATAGTTTTCAAGTTACAGACTAAGCTAAGCAAAAGTGAACCAGGCCTTTTTAGTGTGAAAACGGCACTTTGGGACTGTGAAAGTGACATTTTGGCCCTGTTGTCCCAAACTGCCCCAGCACTTCCCACATTGCTCAAAGTGGCTAGCTTTCATCCCAACACAGTTTTTAGGGCCATACGGTACATAGTTTTCAAGTTACAGACTAAGCTAAGCAAAAGTGAACCAGGCCTTTTTACTGTGAAAATGGCACTTTGGGACTGTGAAAGTGACATTTTGGCCCTGTTGTCCCAAACTGCCCCAGCACTTCCCACATTGCTCAAAGTGGCTAGCTTTCATCCCAACACAGTTTATAGGGCCATACGGTACATAGTTTTCAAGTTACAGACTAAGCTAAGCAAAAGTGAACCAGGCCTTTTTACTGTGAAAATGGCACTTTGGGACTGTGAAAGTGACATTTTGGCCCTGTTGTCCCAAACTGCCCCAGCACTTCCCACATTGCTCAAAGTGGCTAGCTTTCATCCCAACACAGTTTATAGGGCCATACGGTACATAGTTTTCAAGTTACAGACTAAGCTAAGCAAAAGTGAACCAGGCCTTTTTACTGTGAAAATGGCACTTTGGGACTGTGAAAGTGACATTTTGGCCCTGTTGTCCCAAACTGCCCCAGCATTTCCACATTGCTCAAAGTGGCTAGCTTTCATCCCAACACAGTTTATAGGGCCATACGGTACATAGTTTTCAAGTTACAGACTAAGCTAAGCAAAATGAATCTTTTTTTTTTTACTGTGAAAATGGCACTTTGGGACTGTGAAAGGGTTAGGGTTAGGGTTAGGGTTTTGGCCCTGTTGTCCCAAACTGCCCCAGCACTTCCCACATTGCTCAAAGTGGCTAGCTTTCATCCCAACACAGTTTATAGGGCCATACGGTACATAGTTTTCAAGTTACAGACTAAGCTAAGCAAAAGTGAACCAGGCCTTTTTACTGTGAAAACGGCACTTTGGGACTGTGAAAGTGACATTTTGGCCCTGTTGTCCCAAACTGCCCCAGCACTTCCCACATTGCTCAAAGTGGCTAGCTTTCATCCCAACACAGTTTATAGGGCCATACGGTACATAGTTTTCAAGTTACAGACTAAGCTAAGCAAAAGTGAACCAGGCCTTTTTAGTGTGAAAACGGCACTTTGGGACTGTGAAAGTGACATTTTGGCCCTGTTGTCCCAAACTGCCCCAGCACTTCCCACATTGCTCAAAGTGGCTAGCTTTCATCCCAACACAGTTTTTAGGGCCATACGGTACATAGTTTTCAAGTTACAGACTAAGCTAAGCAAAAGTGAACCAGGCCTTTTTACTGTGAAAATGGCACTTTGGGACTGTGAAAGTGACATTTTGGCCCTGTTGTCCCAAACTGCCCCAGCACTTCCCACATTGCTCAAAGTGGCTAGCTTTCATCCCAACACAGTTTATAGGGCCATACGGTACATAGTTTTCAAGTTACAGACTAAGCTAAGCAAAAGTGAACCAGGCCTTTTTACTGTGAAAATGGCACTTTGGGACTGTGAAAGTGACATTTTGGCCCTGTTGTCCCAAACTGCCCCAGCACTTCCCACATTGCTCAAAGTGGCTAGCTTTCATCCCAACACAGTTTATAGGGCCATACGGTACATAGTTTTCAAGTTACAGACTAAGCTAAGCAAAAGTGAACCAGGCCTTTTTACTGTGAAAATGGCACTTTGGGACTGTGAAAGTGACATTTTGGCCCTGTTGTCCAAACTGCCCCAGCACTTCCCACATTGCTCAAAGTGGCTAGCTTTCATCCCAACACAGTTTATAGGGCCATACGGTACATAGTTTTCAAGTTACAGACTAAGCTAAGCAAAAGTGAACCAGGCCTTTTTACTGTGAAAACGGCACTTTGGGACTGTGAAAGTGACATTTTGGCCCTGTTGTCCCAAACTGCCCCAGCACTTCCCACATTGCTCAAAGTGGCTAGCTTTCATCCCAACACAGTTTATAGGGCCATACGGTACATAGTTTTCAAGTTACAGACTAAGCTAAGCAAAAGTGAACCAGGCCTTTTTACTGTGAAAACGGCACTTTGGGACTGTGAAAGTGACATTTTGGCCCTGTTGTCCCAAACTGCCCCAGCACTTTCCACATTGCTCAAAGTGGCTAGCTTTCATCCCAACACAGTTTATAGGGCCATACGGTACATAGTTTTCAAGTTACAGACTAAGCTAAGCAAAAGTGAACCAGGCCTTTTTACTGTGAAAATGGCACTTTGGGACTGTGAAAGTGACATTTTGGCCCTGTTGTCCCAAACTGCCCCAGCACTTCCCACATTGCTCAAAGTGGCTAGCTTTCATCCCAACACAGTTTATAGGGCCATACGGTACATAGTTTTCAAGTTACAGACTAAGCTAAGCAAAAGTGAACCAGGCCTTTTTACTGTGAAAATGGCACTTTGGGACTGTGAAAGTGACATTTTGGCCCTGTTGTCCCAAACTGCCCCAGCACTTCCCACATTGCTCAAAGTGGCTAGCTTTCATCCCAACACAGTTTTTAGGGCCATACGGTACATAGTTTTCAAGTTACAGACTAAGCTAAGCAAAAGTGAACCAGGCCTTTTTACTGTGAAAATGGCACTTTGGGACTGTGAAAGTGACATTTTGGCCCTGTTGTCCCAAACTGCCCCAGCACTTCCCACATTGCTCAAAGTGGCTAGCTTTCATCCCAACACAGTTTATAGGGCCATACGGTACATAGTTTTCAAGTTACAGACTAAGCTAAGCAAAAGTGAACCAGGCCTTTTTACTGTGAAAACGGCACTTTGGGACTGTGAAAGTGACATTTTGGCCCTGTTGTCCCAAACTGCCCCAGCACTTCCCACATTGCTCAAAGTGGCTAGCTTTCATCCCAACACAGTTTATAGGGCCATACGGTACATAGTTTTCAAGTTACAGACTAAGCTAAGCAAAATGAATCTTTTTTTTTTACTGTGAAAATGGCACTTTGGGACTGTGAAAGGGTTAGGGTTAGGGTTAGGGTTTTGGCCCTGTTGTCCCAAACTGCCCCAGCACTTCCCACATTGCTCAAAGTGGCTAGCTTTCATCCCAACACAGTTTTTAGGGCCATACGGTACATAGTTTTCAATTTACAGACTAAGCTAAGCAAAAGTGAACCAGGCCTTTTTACTGTGAAAATGGCACTTTGGGACTGTGAAAGTGACATTTTGGCCCTGTTGTCCCAAACTGCCCCAGCACTTCCCACATTGCTCAAAGTGGCTAGCTTTCATCCCAACACAGTTTATAGGGCCATACGGTACATAGTTTTCAAGTTACAGACTAAGCTAAGCAAAAGTGAACCAGGCCTTTTTACTGTGAAAATGGCACTTTGGGACTGTGAAAGTGACATTTTGGCCCTGTTGTCCCAAACTGCCCCAGCACTTCCCACATTGCTCAAAGTGGCTAGCTTTCATCCCAACACAGTTTATAGGGCCATACGGTACATAGTTTTCAAGTTACAGACTAAGCTAAGCAAAATTAATCTTTTTTTTTTTACTGTGAAAATGGCACTTTGGGACTGTGAAAGGGTTAGGGTTAGGGTTAGGGTTTTGGCCCTGTTGTCCCAAACTGCCCCAGCACTTCCCACATTGCTCAAAGTGGCTAGCTTTCATCCCAACACAGTTTATAGGGCCATACGGTACATAGTTTTCAAGTTACAGACTAAGCTAAGCAAAAGTGAACCAGGCCTTTTTACTGTGAAAACGGCACTTTGGGACTGTGAAAGTGACATTTTGGCCCTGTTGTCCCAAACTGCCCCAGCACTTCCCACATTGCTCAAAGTGGCTAGCTTTCATCCCAACACAGTTTTTAGGGCCATACGGTACATAGTTTTCAAGTTACAGACTAAGCTAAGCAAAAGTGAACCAGGCCTTTTTACTGTGAAAATGGCACTTTGGGACTGTGAAAGTGACATTTTGGCCCTGTTGTCCCAAACTGCCCCAGCACTTCCCACATTGCTCAAAGTGGCTAGCTTTCATCCCAACACAGTTTATAGGGCCATACGGTACATAGTTTTCAAGTTACAGACTAAGCTAAGCAAAAGTGAACCAGGCCTTTTTACTGTGAAAATGGCACTTTGGGACTGTGAAAGTGACATTTTGGCCCTGTTGTCCCAAACTGCCCCAGCACTTCCCACATTGCTCAAAGTGGCTAGCTTTCATCCCAACACAGTTTATAGGGCCATACGGTACATAGTTTTCAAGTTACAGACTAAGCTAAGCAAAAGTGAACCAGGCCTTTTTACTGTGAAAATGGCACTTTGGGACTGTGAAAGTGACATTTTGGCCCTGTTGTCCCAAACTGCCCCAGCACTTCCCACATTGCTCAAAGTGGCTAGCTTTCATCCCAACACAGTTTATAGGGCCATACGGTACATAGTTTTCAAGTTACAGACTAAGCTAAGCAAAATGAATCTTTTTTTTTTTACTGTGAAAATGGCACTTTGGGACTGTGAAAGGGTTAGGGTTAGGGTTAGGGTTTTGGCCCTGTTGTCCCAAACTGCCCCAGCACTTCCCACATTGCTCAAAGTGGCTAGCTTTCATCCCAACACAGTTTATAGGGCCATACGGTACATAGTTTTCAAGTTACAGACTAAGCTAAGCAAAAGTGAACCAGGCCTTTTTACTGTGAAAACGGCACTTTGGGACTGTGAAAGTGACATTTTGGCCCTGTTGTCCCAAACTGCCCCAGCACTTCCCACATTGCTCAAAGTGGCTAGCTTTCATCCCAACACAGTTTATAGGGCCATACGGTACATAGTTTTCAAGTTACAGACTAAGCTAAGCAAAAGTGAACCAGGCCTTTTTACTGTGAAAATGGCACTTTGGGACTGTGAAAGTGACATTTTGGCCCTGTTGTCCAAACTGCCCCAGCACTTCCCACATTGCTCAAAGTGGCTAGCTTTCATCCCAACACAGTTTATAGGGCCATACGGTACATAGTTTTCAAGTTACAGACTAAGCTAAGCAAAAGTGAACCAGGCCTTTTTACTGTGAAAACGGCACTTTGGGACTGTGAAAGTGACATTTTGGCCCTGTTGTCCCAAACTGCCCCAGCACTTCCCACATTGCTCAAAGTGGCTAGCTTTCATCCCAACACAGTTTATAGGGCCATACGGTACATAGTTTTCAAGTTACAGACTAAGCTAAGCAAAAGTGAACCAGGCCTTTTTACTGTGAAAACGGCACTTTGGGACTGTGAAAGTGACATTTTGGCCCTGTTGTCCCAAACTGCCCCAGCACTTTCCACATTGCTCAAAGTGGCTAGCTTTCATCCCAACACAGTTTATAGGGCCATACGGTACATAGTTTTCAAGTTACAGACTAAGCTAAGCAAAAGTGAACCAGGCCTTTTTACTGTGAAAATGGCACTTTGGGACTGTGAAAGTGACATTTTGGCCCTGTTGTCCCAAACTGCCCCAGCACTTCCCACATTGCTCAAAGTGGCTAGCTTTCATCCCAACACAGTTTATAGGGCCATACGGTACATAGTTTTCAAGTTACAGACTAAGCTAAGCAAAAGTGAACCAGGCCTTTTTACTGTGAAAATGGCACTTTGGGACTGTGAAAGTGACATTTTGGCCCTGTTGTCCCAAACTGCCCCAGCACTTCCCACATTGCTCAAAGTGGCTAGCTTTCATCCCAACACAGTTTTTAGGGCCATACGGTACATAGTTTTCAAGTTACAGACTAAGCTAAGCAAAAGTGAACCAGGCCTTTTTACTGTGAAAATGGCACTTTGGGACTGTGAAAGTGACATTTTGGCCCTGTTGTCCCAAACTGCCCCAGCACTTCCCACATTGCTCAAAGTGGCTAGCTTTCATCCCAACACAGTTTTTAGGGCCATACGGTACATAGTTTTCAAGTTACAGACTAAGCTAAGCAAAAGTGAACCAGGCCTTTTTACTGTGAAAATGGCACTTTGGGACTGTGAAAGTGACATTTTGGCCCTGTTGTCCCAAACTGCCCCAGCACTTCCCACATTGCTCAAAGTGGCTAGCTT
The DNA here is from genome assembly GCF_963924005.1 of Protomyctophum bolini. Lineage (NCBI taxonomy): Eukaryota > Metazoa > Chordata > Actinopteri > Myctophiformes > Myctophidae > Protomyctophum > Protomyctophum bolini. The sequence goes on from NW_027665869.1 coordinate 130,727, forward strand.
TCATCCCAACACAGTTTATAGGGCCATACGGTACATAGTTTTCAAGTTACAGACTAAGCTAAGCAAAAGTGAACCAGGCCTTTTTACTGTGAAAACGGCACTTTGGGACTGTGAAAGTGACATTTTGGCCCTGTTGTCCCAAACTGCCCCAGCACTTCCCACATTGCTCAAAGTGTCTAGCTTTCATCCCAACACAGTTTATAGGGCCATACGGTACATAGTTTTCAAGTTACAGACTAAGCTAAGCAAAATGAATCTTTTTTTTTTACTGTGAAAATGGCACTTTGGGACTGTGAAAGGGTTAGGGTTAGGGTTAGGGTTTTGGCCCTGTTGTCCCAAACTGCCCCAGCACTTCCCACATTGCTCAAAGTGGCTAGCTTTCATCCCAACACAGTTTTTAGGGCCATACGGTACATAGTTTTCAATTTACAGACTAAGCTAAGCAAAAGTGAACCAGGCCTTTTTACTGTGAAAATGGCACTTTGGGACTGTGAAAGTGACATTTTGGCCCTGTTGTCCCAAACTGCCCCAGCACTTCCCACATTGCTCAAAGTGGCTAGCTTTCATCCCAACACAGTTTATAGGGCCATACGGTACATAGTTTTCAAGTTACAGACTAAGCTAAGCAAAAGTGAACCAGGCCTTTTTACTGTGAAAATGGCACTTTGGGACTGTGAAAGTGACATTTTGGCCCTGTTGTCCCAAACTGCCCCAGCACTTCCCACATTGCTCAAAGTGGCTAGCTTTCATCCCAACACAGTTTATAGGGCCATACGGTACATAGTTTTCAAGTTACAGACTAAGCTAAGCAAAATGAATCTTTTTTTTTTACTGTGAAAATGGCACTTTGGGACTGTGAAAGGGTTAGGGTTAGGGTTAGGGTTTTGGCCCTGTTGTCCCAAACTGCCCCAGCACTTCCCACATTGCTCAAAGTGGCTAGCTTTCATCCCAACACAGTTTTTAGGGCCATACGGTACATAGTTTTCAATTTACAGACTAAGCTAAGCAAAAGTGAACCAGGCCTTTTTACTGTGAAAATGGCACTTTGGGACTGTGAAAGTGACATTTTGGCCCTGTTGTCCCAAACTGCCCCAGCACTTCCCACATTGCTCAAAGTGGCTAGCTTTCATCCCAACACAGTTTATAGGGCCATACGGTACATAGTTTTCAAGTTACAGACTAAGCTAAGCAAAAGTGAACCAGGCCTTTTTACTGTGAAAATGGCACTTTGGGACTGTGAAAGTGACATTTTGGCCCTGTTGTCCCAAACTGCCCCAGCACTTCCCACATTGCTCAAAGTGGCTAGCTTTCATCCCAACACAGTTTATAGGGCCATACGGTACATAGTTTTCAAGTTACAGACTAAGCTAAGCAAAATGAATCTTTTTTTTTTACTGTGAAAATGGCACTTTGGGACTGTGAAAGGGTTAGGGTTAGGGTTAGGGTTTTGGCCCTGTTGTCCCAAACTGCCCCAGCACTTCCCACATTGCTCAAAGTGGCTAGCTTTCATCCCAACACAGTTTTTAGGGCCATACGGTACATAGTTTTCAATTTACAGACTAAGCTAAGCAAAAGTGAACCAGGCCTTTTTACTGTGAAAATGGCACTTTGGGACTGTGAAAGTGACATTTTGGCCCTGTTGTCCCAAACTGCCCCAGCACTTCCCACATTGCTCAAAGTGGCTAGCTTTCATCCCAACACAGTTTATAGGGCCATACGGTACATAGTTTTCAAGTTACAGACTAAGCTAAGCAAAAGTGAACCAGGCCTTTTTACTGTGAAAATGGCACTTTGGGACTGTGAAAGTGACATTTTGGCCCTGTTGTCCCAAACTGCCCCAGCACTTCCCACATTGCTCAAAGTGGCTAGCTTTCATCCCAACACAGTTTATAGGGCCATACGGTACATAGTTTTCAAGTTACAGACTAAGCTAAGCAAAAGTGAACCAGGCCTTTTTACTGTGAAAATGGCACTTTGGGACTGTGAAAGTGACATTTTGGCCCTGTTGTCCCAAACTGCCCCAGCACTTCCCACATTGCTCAAAGTGGCTAGCTTTCATCCCAACACAGTTTATAGGGCCATACGGTACATAGTTTTCAAGTTACAGACTAAGCTAAGCAAAATGAATCTTTTTTTTTTTACTGTGAAAATGGCACTTTGGGACTGTGAAAGGGTTGGGGTTAGGGTTAGGGTCTTGGCCCTGTTGTCCCAAACTGCCCCAGCACTTCCCACATTGCTCAAAGTGGCTAGCTTTCATCCCAACACAGTTTATAGGGCCATACGGTACATAGTTTTCAAGTTACAGACTAAGCTAAGCAAAATGAATCTTTTTTTTTTTACTGTGAAAATGGCACTTTGGGACTGTGAAAGGGTTAGGGTTAGGGTTAGGGTTTTGGCCCTGTTGTCCCAAACTGCCCCAGCACTTCCCACATTGCTCAAAGTGGCTAGCTTTCATCCCAACACAGTTTATACGGCCATACGGTACATAGTTTTCAAGTTACAGACTAAGCTAAGCAAAAGTGAACCAGGCCTTTTTACTGTGAAAATGGCACTTTGGGACTGTGAAAGTGACATTTTGGCCCTGTTGTCCCAAACTGCCGCAGCACTTCCCACATTGCTCAAAGTGGCTAGCTTTCATCCCAACACAGTTTATAGGGCCATACTGTACATAGTTTTCAAGTTACAGACTAAGCTAAGCAAAATGAATCTTTTTTTTTTTACTGTGAAAATGGCACTTTGGGACTGTGAAAGGGTTAGGGTTAGGGTTAGGGTTTTGGCCCTGTTGTCCCAAACTGCCCCAGCACTTCCCACATTGCTCAAAGTGGCTAGCTTTCATCCCAACACAGTTTATAGGGCCATACGGTACATAGTTTTCAAGTTACAGACTAAGCTAAGCAAAAGTGAACCAGGCCTTTTTACTGTGAAAACGGCACTTTGGGACTGTGAAAGTGACATTTTGGCCCTGTTGTCCCAAACTGCCCCAGCACTTCCCACATTGCTCAAATTGGCTAGCTTTCATCCCAACACAGTTTATAGGGCCATACGGTACATAGTTTTCAAGTTACAGACTAAGCTAAGCAAAAGTGAACCAGGCCTTTTTACTGTGAAAATGGCACTTTGGGACTGTGAAAGTGACATTTTGGCCCTGTTGTCCCAAACTGCCCCAGCACTTCCCACATTGCTCAAAGTGGCTAGCTTTCATCCCAACACAGTTTATAGGGCCATACGGTACATAGTTTTCAAGTTACAGACTAAGCTAAGCAAAAGTGAACCAGGCCTTTTTACTGTGAAAATGGCACTTTGGGACTGTGAAAGTGACACTTTGGCCCTGTTGTCCCAAACTGCCCCAGCACTTCCCACATTGCTCAAAGTGGCTAGCTTTCATCCCAACACAGTTTATAGGGCCATACGGTACATAGTTTTCAAGTTACAGACTAAGCTAAGCAAAAGTGAACCAGGCCTTTTTACTGTGAAAATGGCACTTTGGGACTGTGAAAGTGACATTTTGGCCCTGTTGTCCCAAACTGCCCCAGCACTTCCCACATTGCTCAAAGTGGCTAGCTTTCATCCCAACACAGTTTATAGGGCCATACGGTACATAGTTTTCAAGTTACAGACTAAGCTAAGCAAAAGTGAACCAGGCCTTTTTACTGTGAAAATGGCACTTTGGGACTGTGAAAGTGACATTTTGGCCCTGTTGTCCCAAACTGCCCCAGCACTTCCCACATTGCTCAAAGTGGCTAGCTTTCATCCCAACACAGTTTATAGGGCCATACGGAACATAGTTTTCAAGTTACAGACTAAGCTAAGCAAAATTAATCTTTTTTTTTTTACTGTGAAAATGGCACTTTGGGACTGTGAAAGGGTTAGGGTTAGGGTTTTGGCCCTGTTGTCCCAAACTGCCCCAGCACTTCCCACATTGCTCAAAGTGGCTAGCTTTCATCCCAACACAGTTTTTAGGGCCATACGGTACATAGTTTTCAAGTTACAGACTAAGCTAAGCAAAAGTGAACCAGGCCTTTTTACTGTGAAAATGGCACTTTGGGACTGTGAAAGTGACATTTTGGCCCTGTTGTCCCAAACTGCCCCAGCACTTCCCACATTGCTCAAAGTGGCTAGCTTTCATCCCAACACAGTTTATAGGGCCATACGGTACATAGTTTTCAAGTTACAGACTAAGCTAAGCAAAAGTGAACCAGGCCTTTTTACTGTGAAAATGGCACTTTGGGACTGTGAAAGTGACATTTTGGCCCTGTTGTCCCAAACTGCCCCAGCACTTCCCACATTGCTCAAAGTGGCTAGCTTTCATCCCAACACAGTTTATAGGGCCATACGGTACATAGTTTTCAAGTTACAGACTAAGCTAAGCAAAAGTGAACCAGGCCTTTTTACTGTGAAAATGGCACTTTGGGACTGTGAAAGTGACATTTTGGCCCTGTTGTCCCAAACTGCCCCAGCACTTCCCACATTGCTCAAAGTGGCTAGCTTTCATCCCAACACAGTTTATAGGGCCATACGGTACATAGTTTTCAAGTTACAGACTAAGCTAAGCAAAATGAATCTTTTTTTTTTTACTGTGAAAATGGCACTTTGGGACTGTGAAAGGGTTAGGGTTAGGGTTGGGGTTTTGGCCCTGTTGTCCCAAACTGCCCCAGCACTTCCCACATTGCTCAAAGTGGCTAGCTTTCATCCCAACACAGTTTATAGGGCCATACAGTACATAGTTTTCAAGTTACAGACTAAGCTAAGCAAAAGTGAACCAGGCCTTTTTACTGTGAAAATGGCACTTTGGGACTGTGAAAGTGACATTTTGGCCCTGTTGTCCCAAACTGCCCCAGCACTTCCCACATTGCTCAAAGTGGCTAGCTTTCATCCCAACACAGTTTATAGGGCCATACTGTACATAGTTTTCAAGTTACAGACTAAGCTAAGCAAAATGAATCTTTTTTTTTTTACTGTGAAAATGGCACTTTGGGACTGTGAAAGGGTTAGGGTTAGGGTTAGGGTTTTGGCCCTGTTGTCCCAAACTGCCCCAGCACTTCCCACATTGCTCAAAGTGGCTAGCTTTCATCCCAACACAGTTTATAGGGCCATACGGTACATAGTTTTCAAGTTACAGACTAAGCTAAGCAAAAGTGAACCAGGCCTTTTTACTGTGAAAACGGCACTTTGGGACTGTGAAAGTGACATTTTGGCCCTGTTGTCCCAAACTGCCCCAGCACTTCCCACATTGCTCAAAGTGGCTAGCTTTCATCCCAACACAGTTTATAGGGCCATACGGTACATAGTTTTCAAGTTACAGACTAAGCTAAGCAAAAGTGAACCAGGCCTTTTTACTGTGAAAATGGCACTTTGGGACTGTGAAAGTGACATTTTGGCCCTGTTGTCCCAAACTGCCCCAGCACTTCCCACATTGCTCAAAGTGGCTAGCTTTCATCCCAACACAGTTTATAGGGCCATACGGTACATAGTTTTCAAGTTACAGACTAAGCTAAGCAAAAGTGAACCAGGCCTTTTTACTGTGAAAATGGCACTTTGGGACTGTGAAAGTGACATTTTGGCCCTGTTGTCCCAAACTGCCCCAGCACTTCCCACATTGCTCAAAGTGGCTAGCTTTCATCCCAACACAGTTTATAGGGCCATACGGTACATAGTTTTCAAGTTACAGACTAAGCTAAGCAAAAGTGAACCAGGCCTTTTTACTGTGAAAATGGCACTTTGGGACTGTGAAAGTGACATTTTGGCCCTGTTGTCCCAAACTGCCCCAGCACTTCCCACATTGCTCAAAGTGGCTAGCTTTCATCCCAACACAGTTTATAGGGCCATACGGTACATAGTTTTCAAGTTACAGACTAAGCTAAGCAAAATGAATCTTTTTTTTTTTACTGTGAAAATGGCACTTTGGGACTGTGAAAGGGTTAGGGTTAGGGTTAGGGTTTTGGCCCTGTTGTCCCAAACTGCCCCAGCACTTCCCACATTGCTCAAAGTGGCTAGCTTTCATCCCAACACAGTTTATAGGGCCATACAGTACATAGTTTTCAAGTTACAGACTAAGCTAAGCAAAAGTGAACCAGGCCTTTTTACTGTGAAAATGGCACTTTGGGACTGTGAAAGTGACATTTTGGCCCTGTTGTCCCAAACTGCCCCAGCACTTCCCACATTGCTCAAAGTGGCTAGCTTTCATCCCAACACAGTTTATAGGGCCATACTGTACATAGTTTTCAAGTTACAGACTAAGCTAAGCAAAATGAATCTTTTTTTTTTTACTGTGAAAATGGCACTTTGGGACTGTGAAAGGGTTAGGGTTAGGGTTAGGGTTTTGGCCCTGTTGTCCCAAACTGCCCCAGCACTTCCCACATTGCTCAAAGTGGCTAGCTTTCATCCCAACACAGTTTATAGGGCCATACGGTACATAGTTTTCAAGTTACAGACTAAGCTAAGCAAAAGTGAACCAGGCCTTTTTACTGTGAAAATGGCACTTTGGGACTGTGAAAGTGACATTTTGGCCCTGTTGTCCCAAACTGCCCCAGCACTTCCCACATTGCTCAAAGTGGCTAGCTTTCATCCCAACACAGTTTATAGGGCCATACGGTACATAGTTTTCAAGTTACAGACTAAGCTAAGCAAAAGTGAACCAGGCCTTTTTACTGTGAAAATGGCACTTTGGGACTGTGAAAGTGACATTTTGGCCCTGTTGTCCCAAACTGCCCCAGCACTTCCCACATTGCTCAAAGTGGCTAGCTTTCATCCCAACACAGTTTATAGGGCCATACGGTACATAGTTTTCAAGTTACAGACTAAGCTAAGCAAAAGTGAACCAGGCCTTTTTACTGTGAAAATGGCACTTTGGGACTGTGAAAGTGACATTTTGGCCCTGTTGTCCCAAACTGCCCCAGCACTTCCCACATTGCTCAAAGTGGCTAGCTTTCATCCCAACACAGTTTATAGGGCCATACGGTACATAGTTTTCAAGTTACAGACTAAGCTAAGCAAAAGTGAACCAGGCCTTTTTACTGTGAAAATGGCACTTTGGGACTGTGAAAGTGACATTTTGGCCCTGTTGTCCCAAACTGCCCCAGCACTTCCCACATTGCTCAAAGTGGCTAGCTTTCATCCCAACACAGTTTATAGGGCCATACGGTACATAGTTTTCAAGTTACAGACTAAGCTAAGCAAAATGAATCTTTTTTTTTTTACTGTGAAAATGGCACTTTGGGACTGTGAAAGGGTTAGGGTTAGGGTTAGGGTTTTGGCCCTGTTGTCCCAAACTGCCCCAGCACTTCCCACATTGCTCAAAGTGGCTAGCTTTCATCCCAACACAGTTTATAGGGCCATACCGTACATAGTTTTCAAGTTACAGACTAAGCTAAGCAAAAGTGAACCAGGCCTTTTTACTGTGAAAATGGCACTTTGGGACTGTGAAAGTGACATTTTGGCCCTGTTGTCCCAAACTGCCCCAGCACTTCCCACATTGCTCAAAGTGGCTAGCTTTCATCCCAACACAGTTTATAGGGCCATACGGTACATAGTTTTCAAGTTACAGACTAAGCTAAGCAAAATGAATCTTTTTTTTTTTACTGTGAAAATGGCACTTTGGGACTGTGAAAGGGTTAGGGTTAGGGTTTTGGCCCTGTTGTCCCAAACTGCCCCAGCACTTCCCACATTGCTCAAAGTGGCTAGCTTTCATCCCAACACAGTTTTTAGGGCCATACGGTACATAGTTTTCAAGTTACAGACTAAGCTAAGCAAAAGTGAACCAGGCCTTTTTACTGTGAAAATGGCACTTTGGGACTGTGAAAGTGACATTTTGGCCCTGTTGTCCCAAACTGCCCCAGCACTTCCCACATTGCTCAAAGTGGCTAGCTTTCATCCCAACACAGTTTATAGGGCCATACGGTACATAGTTTTCAAGTTACAGACTAAGCTAAGCAAAAGTGAACCAGGCCTTTTTACTGTGAAAATGGCACTTTGGGACTGTGAAAGTGACATTTTGGCCCTGTTGTCCCAAACTGCCCCAGCACTTCCCACATTGCTCAAAGTGGCTAGCTTTCATCCCAACACAGTTTATAGGGCCATACGGTACATAGTTTTCAAGTTACAGACTAAGCTAAGCAAAAGTGAACCAGGCCTTTTTACTGTGAAAACGGCACTTTGGGACTGTGAAAGTGACATTTTGGCCCTGTTGTCCCAAACTGCCCCAGCACTTCCCACATTGCTCAAAGTGGCTAGATTTCATCCCAACACAGTTTATAGGGCCATACGGTACATAGTTTTCAAGTTACAGACTAAGCTAAGCAAAATTAATCTTTTTTTTTTTACTGTGAAAATGGCACTTTGGGACTGTGAAAGGGTTAGGGTTAGGGTTTTGGCCCTGTTGTCCCAAACTGCCCCAGCACTTCCCACATTGCTCAAAGTGGCTAGCTTTCATCCCAACACAGTTTTTAGGGCCATACGGTACATAGTTTTCAATTTACAGACTAAGCTAAGCAAAAGTGAACCAGGCCTTTTTACTGTGAAAATGGCACTTTGGGACTGTGAAAGTGACATTTTGGCCCTGTTGTCCCAAACTGCCCCAGCACTTCCCACATTGCTCAAAGTGGCTAGCTTTCATCCCAACACAGTTTATAGGGCCATACGGTACATAGTTTTCAAGTTACAGACTAAGCTAAGCAAAAGTGAACCAGGCCTTTTTACTGTGAAAATGGCACTTTGGGACTGTGAAAGTGACATTTTGGCCCTGTTGTCCCAAACTGCCCCAGCACTTCCCACATTGCTCAAAGTGGCTAGCTTTCATCCCAACACAGTTTATAGGGCCATACGGTACATAGTTTTCAAGTTACAGACTAAGCTAAGCAAAATGAATCTTTTTTTTTTTACTGTGAAAATGGCACTTTGGGACTGTGAAAGGGTTGGGGTTAGGGTTAGGGTTTTGGCCCTGTTGTCCCAAACTGCCCCAGCACTTCCCACATTGCTCAAAGTGGCTAGCTTTCATCCCAACACAGTTTATAGGGCCATACGGTACATAGTTTTCAAGTTACAGACTAAGCTAAGCAAAATGAATCTTTTTTTTTTTACTGTGAAAATGGCACTTTGGGACTGTGAAAGGGTTAGGGTTTTGGCCCTGTTGTCCCAAACTGCCCCAGCACTTCCCACATTGCTCAAAGTGGCTAGCTTTCATCCCAACACAGTTTTTAGGGCCATACGGTACATAGTTTTCAATTTACAGACTAAGCTAAGCAAAAGTGAACCAGGCCTTTTTACTGTGAAAATGGCACTTTGGGACTGTGAAAGTGACATTTTGGCCCTGTTGTCCCAAACTGCCCCAGCACTTCCCACATTGCTCAAAGTGGCTAGCTTTCATCCCAACACAGTTTATAGGGCCATACGGTACATAGTTTTCAAGTTACAGACTAAGCTAAGCAAAAGTGAACCAGGCCTTTTTACTGTGAAAATGGCACTTTGGGACTGTGAAAGTGACATTTTGGCCCTGTTGTCCCAAACTGCCCCAGCACTTCCCACATTGCTCAAAGTGGCTAGCTTTCATCCCAACACAGTTTATAGGGCCATACGGTACATAGTTTTCAAGTTACAGACTAAGCTAAGCAAAATGAATCTTTTTTTTTTTACTGTGAAAATGGCACTTTGGGACTGTGAAAGGGTTGGGGTTAGGGTTAGGGTTTTGGCCCTGTTGTCCCAAACTGCCCCAGCACTTCCCACATTGCTCAAAGTGGCTAGCTTTCATCCCAACACAGTTTATAGGGCCATACGGTACATAGTTTTCAAGTTACAGACTAAGCTAAGCAAAATGAATCTTTTTTTTTTTACTGTGAAAATGGCACTTTGGGACTGTGAAAGGGTTAGGGTTAGGGTTAGGGTTTTGGCCCTGTTGTCCCAAACTGCCCCAGCACTTCCCACATTGCTCAAAGTGGCTAGCTTTCATCCCAACACAGTTTATAGGGCCATACGGTACATAGTTTTCAAGTTACAGACTAAGCTAAGCAAAAGTGAACCAGGCCTTTTTACTGTGAAAATGACACTTTGGGACTGTGAAAGTGACATTTTGGCCCTGTTGTCCCAAACTGCCCCAGCACTTCCCACATTGCTCAAAGTGGCTAGCTTTCATCCCAACACAGTTTATAGGGCCATACGGTACATAGTTTTCAAGTTACAGACTAAGCTAAGCAAAATGAATCTTTTTTTTTTTACTGTGAAAATGGCACTTTGGGACTGTGAAAGGGTTAGGGTTAGGGTTAGGGTTTTGGCCCTGTTGTCCCAAACTGCCCCAGCACTTCCCACATTGCTCAAAGTGGCTAGCTTTCATCCCAACACAGTTTAAAGGGCCATACGGTACATAGTTTTCAAGTTACAGACTAAGTTAAGCAAAAGTGAACCAGGCCTTTTTACTGTGAAAATGGCACTTTGGGACTGTGAAAGTGACATTTTGGCCCTGTTGTCCCAAACTGCCCCAGCACTTCCCACATTGCTCAAAGTGGCTAGCTTTCATCCCAACACAGTTTATAGGGCCATACGGTACATAGTTTTCAAGTTACAGACTAAGCTAAGCAAAAGTGAACCAGGCCTTTTTACTGTGAAAATGACACTTTGGGACTGTGAAAGTGACATTTTGGCCCTGTTGTCCCAAACTGCCCCAGCACTTCCCACATTGCTCAAAGTGGCTAGCTTTCATCCCAACACAGTTTATAGGGCCATACGGTACATAGTTTTCAAGTTACAGACTAAGCTAAGCAAAATGAATCTTTTTTTTTTTACTGTGAAAATGGCACTTTGGGACTGTGAAAGGGTTAGGGTTAGGGTTAGGGTTTTGGCCCTGTTGTCCCAAACTGCCCCAGCACTTCCCACATTGCTCAAAGTGGCTAGCTTTCATCCCAACACAGTTTAAAGGGCCATACGGTACATAGTTTTCAAGTTACAGACTAAGTTAAGCAAAAGTGAACCAGGCCTTTTTACTGTGAAAATGGCACTTTGGGACTGTGAAAGTGACATTTTGGCCCTGTTGTCCCAAACTGCCCCAGCACTTCCCACATTGCTCAAAGTGGCTAGCTTTCATCCCAACACAGTTTATAGGGCCATACGGTACATAGTTTTCAAGTTACAGACTAAGCTAAGCAAAATGAATCATTTTTTTTTTACTGTGAAAATGGCACTTTGGGACTGTGAAAGGGTTGGGGTTAGGGTTAGGGTTTTGGCCCTGTTGTCCCAAACTGCCCCAGCACTTCCCACATTGCTCAAAGTGGCTAGCTTTCATCCCAACACAGTTTATAGGGCCATACGGTACATAGTTTTCAAGTTACAGACTAAGCTAAGCAAAATGAATCTTTTTTTTTTTACTGTGAAAATGGCACTTTGGGACTGTGAAAGGGTTAGGGTTAGGGTTAGGGTTTTGGCCCTGTTGTCCCAAACTGCCCCAGCACTTCCCACATTGCTCAAAGTGGCTAGCTTTCATCCCAACACAGTTTATAGGGCCATACGGTACATAGTTTTCAAGTTACAGACTAAGCTAAGCAAAAGTGAACCAGGCCTTTTTACTGTGAAAATGGCACTTTGGGACTGTGAAAGTGACATTTTGGCCCTGTTGTCCCAAACTGCCCCAGCACTTCCCACATTGCTCAAAGTGGCTAGCTTTCATCCCAACACAGTTTATAGGGCCATACGGTACATAGTTTTCAAGTTACAGACTAAGCTAAGCAAAATGAATCTTTTTTTTTTTACTGTGAAAATGGCACTTTGGGACTGTGAAAGGGTTGGGGTTAGGGTTAGGGTTTTGGCCCTGTTGTCCCAAACTGCCCCAGCACTTCCCACATTGCTCAAAGTGGCTAGCTTTCATCCCAACACAGTTTATAGGGCCATACGGTACATAGTTTTCAAGTTACAGACTAAGCTAAGCAAAATGAATCTTTTTTTTTTTACTGTGAAAATGGCACTTTGGGACTGTGAAAGGGTTGGGGTTAGGGTTAGGGTTTTGGCCCTGTTGTCCCAAACTGCCCCAGCACTTCCCACATTGCTCAAAGTGGCTAGCTTTCATCCCAACACAGTTTATAGGGCCATACGGTACATAGTTTTCAAGTTACAGACTAAGCTAAGCAAAAGTGAACCAGGCCTTTTTACTGTGAAAATGGCACTTTGGGACTGTGAAAGTGACATTTTGGCCCTGTTGTCCCAAACTGCCCCAGCACTTCCCACATTGCTCAAAGTGGCTAGCTTTCATCCCAACACAGTTTATAGGGCCATACGGTACATAGTTTTCAAGTTACAGACTAAGCTAAGCAAAATGAATCTTTTTTTTTTTACTGTGAAAATGGCACTTTGGGACTGTGAAAGGGTTGGGGTTAGGGTTAGGGTTTTGGCCCTGTTGTCCCAAACTGCCCCAGCACTTCCCACATTGCTCAAAGTGGCTAGCTTTCATCCCAACACAGTTTATAGGGCCATACGGTACATAGTTTTCAAGTTACAGACTAAGCTAAGCAAAATGAATCTTTTTTTTTTTACTGTGAAAATGGCACTTTGGGACTGTGAAAGGGTTAGGGTTAGGGTTAGGGTTTTGGCCCTGTTGTCCCAAACTGCCCCAGCACTTCCCACATTGCTCAAAGTGGCTAGCTTTCATCCCAACACAGTTTATAGGGCCATACGGTACATAGTTTTCAAGTTACAGACTAAGCTAAGCAAAAGTGAACCAGGCCTTTTTACTGTGAAAATGGCACTTTGGGACTGTGAAAGTGACATTTTGGCCCTGTTGTCCCAAACTGCCCCAGCACTTCCCACATTGCTCAAAGTGGCTAGCTTTCATCCCAACACAGTTTATAGGGCCATACGGTACATAGTTTTCAAGTTACAGACTAAGCTAAGCAAAATGAATCTTTTTTTTTTTACTGTGAAAATGGCACTTTGGGACTGTGAAAGGGTTAGGGTTAGGGTTAGGGTTTTGGCCCTGTTGTCCCAAACTGCCCCAGCACTTCCCACATTGCTCAAAGTGGCTAGCTTTCATCCCAACACAGTTTATAGGGCCATACGGTACATAGTTTTCAAGTTACAGACTAAGCTAAGCAAAAGTGAACCAGGCCTTTTTACTGTGAAAACGGCACTTTGGGACTGTGAAAGTGACATTTTGGCCCTGTTGTCCCAAACTGCCCCAGCACTTCCCACATTGCTCAAAGTGGCTAGATTTCATCCCAACACAGTTTATAGGGCCATACGGTACATAGTTTTCAAGTTACAGACTAAGCTAAGCAAAATTAATCTTTTTTTTTTTACTGTGAAAATGGCACTTTGGGACAGTGAAAGGGTTAGGGTTAGGGTTTTGGCCCTGTTGTCCCAAACTGCCCCAGCACTTCCCACATTGCTCAAAGTGGCTAGCTTTCATCCCAACACAGTTTTTAGGGCCATACGGTACATAGTTTTCAATTTACAGACTAAGCTAAGCAAAAGTGAACCAGGCCTTTTTACTGTGAAAATGGCACTTTGGGACTGTGAAAGTGACATTTTGGCCCTGTTGTCCCAAACTGCCCCAGCACTTCCCACATTGCTCAAAGTGGCTAGCTTTCATCCCAACACAGTTTATAGGGCCATACGGTACATAGTTTTCAAGTTACAGACTAAGCTAAGCAAAAGTGAACCAGGCCTTTTTACTGTGAAAATGGCACTTTGGGACTGTGAAAGTGACATTTTGGCCCTGTTGTCCCAAACTGCCCCAGCACTTCCCACATTGCTCAAAGTGGCTAGCTTTCATCCCAACACAGTTTATAGGGCCATACGGTACATAGTTTTCAAGTTACAGACTAAGCTAAGCAAAATGAATCTTTTTTTTTTTACTGTGAAAATGGCACTTTGGGACTGTGAAAGGGTTGGGGTTAGGGTTAGGGTTTTGGCCCTGTTGTCCCAAACTGCCCCAGCACTTCCCACATTGCTCAAAGTGGCTAGCTTTCATCCCAACACAGTTTATAGGGCCATACGGTACATAGTTTTCAAGTTACAGACTAAGCTAAGCAAAATGAATCTTTTTTTTTTTACTGTGAAAATGGCACTTTGGGACTGTGAAAGGGTTAGGGTTTTGGCCCTGTTGTCCCAAACTGCCCCAGCACTTCCCACATTGCTCAAAGTGGCTAGCTTTCATCCCAACACAGTTTTTAGGGCCATACGGTACATAGTTTTCAATTTACAGACTAAGCTAAGCAAAAGTGAACCAGGCCTTTTTACTGTGAAAATGGCACTTTGGGACTGTGAAAGTGACATTTTGGCCCTGTTGTCCCAAACTGCCCCAGCACTTCCCACATTGCTCAAAGTGGCTAGCTTTCATCCCAACACAGTTTATAGGGCCATACGGTACATAGTTTTCAAGTTACAGACTAAGCTAAGCAAAAGTGAACCAGGCCTTTTTACTGTGAAAATGGCACTTTGGGACTGTGAAAGTGACATTTTGGCCCTGTTGTCCCAAACTGCCCCAGCACTTCCCACATTGCTCAAAGTGGCTAGCTTTCATCCCAACACAGTTTATAGGGCCATACGGTACATAGTTTTCAAGTTACAGACTAAGCTAAGCAAAATGAATCTTTTTTTTTTTACTGTGAAAATGGCACTTTGGGACTGTGAAAGGGTTGGGGTTAGGGTTAGGGTTTTGGCCCTGTTGTCCCAAACTGCCCCAGCACTTCCCACATTGCTCAAAGTGGCTAGCTTTCATCCCAACACAGTTTATAGGGCCATACGGTACATAGTTTTCAAGTTACAGACTAAGCTAAGCAAAATGAATCTTTTTTTTTTTACTGTGAAAATGGCACTTTGGGACTGTGAAAGGGTTAGGGTTAGGGTTAGGGTTTTGGCCCTGTTGTCCCAAACTGCCCCAGCACTTCCCACATTGCTCAAAGTGGCTAGCTTTCATCCCAACACAGTTTATAGGGCCATACGGTACATAGTTTTCAAGTTACAGACTAAGCTAAGCAAAAGTGAACCAGGCCTTTTTACTGTGAAAATGACACTTTGGGACTGTGAAAGTGACATTTTGGCCCTGTTGTCCCAAACTGCCCCAGCACTTCCCACATTGCTCAAAGTGGCTAGCTTTCATCCCAACACAGTTTATAGGGCCATACGGTACATAGTTTTCAAGTTACAGACTAAGCTAAGCAAAATGAATCTTTTTTTTTTTACTGTGAAAATGGCACTTTGGGACTGTGAAAGGGTTAGGGTTAGGGTTAGGGTTTTGGCCCTGTTGTCCCAAACTGCCCCAGCACTTCCCACATTGCTCAAAGTGGCTAGCTTTCATCCCAACACAGTTTATAGGGCCATACGGTACATAGTTTTCAAGTTACAGACTAAGTTAAGCAAAAGTGAACCAGGCCTTTAAACTGTGAAAATGGCACTTTGGGACTGTGAAAGTGACATTTTGGCCCTGTTGTCCCAAACTGCCCCAGCACTTCCCACATTGCTCAAAGTGGCTAGCTTTCATCCCAACACAGTTTATAGGGCCATACGGTACATAGTTTTCAAGTTACAGACTAAGCTAAGCAAAATGAATCATTTTTTTTTTACTGTGAAAATGGCACTTTGGGACTGTGAAAGGGTTGGGGTTAGGGTTAGGGTTTTGGCCCTGTTGTCCCAAACTGCCCCAGCACTTCCCACATTGCTCAAAGTGGCTAGCTTTCATCCCAACACAGTTTATAGGGCCATACGGTACATAGTTTTCAAGTTACAGACTAAGCTAAGCAAAATGAATCTTTTTTTTTTTACTGTGAAAATGGCACTTTGGGACTGTGAAAGGGTTAGGGTTAGGGTTAGGGTTTTGGCCCTGTTGTCCCAAACTGCCCCAGCACTTCCCACATTGCTCAAAGTGGCTAGCTTTCATCCCAACACAGTTTATAGGGCCATACGGTACATAGTTTTCAAGTTACAGACTAAGCTAAGCAAAAGTGAACCAGGCCTTTTTACTGTGAAAATGGCACTTTGGGACTGTGAAAGTGACATTTTGGCCCTGTTGTCCCAAACTGCCCCAGCACTTCCCACATTGCTCAAAGTGGCTAGCTTTCATCCCAACACAGTTTATAGGGCCATACGGTACATAGTTTTCAAGTTACAGACTAAGCTAAGCAAAATGAATCTTTTTTTTTTTACTGTGAAAATGGCACTTTGGGACTGTGAAAGGGTTGGGGTTAGGGTTAGGGTTTTGGCCCTGTTGTCCCAAACTGCCCCAGCACTTCCCACATTGCTCAAAGTGGCTAGCTTTCATCCCAACACAGTTTATAGGGCCATACGGTACATAGTTTTCAAGTTACAGACTAAGCTAAGCAAAATGAATCTTTTTTTTTTTACTGTGAAAATGGCACTTTGGGACTGTGAAAGGGTTGGGGTTAGGGTTAGGGTTTTGGCCCTGTTGTCCCAAACTGCCCCAGCACTTCCCACATTGCTCAAAGTGGCTAGCTTTCATCCCAACACAGTTTATAGGGCCATACGGTACATAGTTTTCAAGTTACAGACTAAGCTAAGCAAAAGTGAACCAGGCCTTTTTACTGTGAAAATGGCACTTTGGGACTGTGAAAGTGACATTTTGGCCCTGTTGTCCCAAACTGCCCCAGCACTTCCCACATTGCTCAAAGTGGCTAGCTTTCATCCCAACACAGTTTATAGGGCCATACGGTACATAGTTTTCGAGTTACAGACTAAGCTAAGCAAAATGAATCTTTTTTTTTTTACTGTGAAAATGGCACTTTGGGACTGTGAAAGGGTTGGGGTTAGGGTTAGGGTTTTGGCCCTGTTGTCCCAAACTGCCCCAGCACTTCCCACATTGCTCAAAGTGGCTAGCTTTCATCCCAACACAGTTTATAGGGCCATACGGTACATAGTTTTCAAGTTACAGACTAAGCTAAGCAAAATGAATCTTTTTTTTTTTACTGTGAAAATGGCACTTTGGGACTGTGAAAGGGTTAGGGTTAGGGTTAGGGTTTTGGCCCTGTTGTCCCAAACTGCCCCAGCACTTCCCACATTGCTCAAAGTGGCTAGCTTTCATCCCAACACAGTTTATAGGGCCATACGGTACATAGTTTTCAAGTTACAGACTAAGCTAAGCAAAATGAATCTTTTTTTTTTTACTGTGAAAATGGCACTTTGGGACTGTGAAAGGGTTAGGGTTAGGGTTAGGGTTTTGGCCCTGTTGTCCCAAACTGCCCCAGCACTTCCCACATTGCTCAAAGTGGCTAGCTTTCATCCCAACACAGTTTATAGGGCCATACGGTACATAGTTTTCAAGTTACAGACTAAGCTAAGCAAAAGTGAACCAGGCCTTTTTACTGTGAAAATGGCACTTTGGGACTGTGAAAGTGACATTTTGGCCCTGTTGTCCCAAACTGCCCCAGCACTTCCCACATTGCTCAAAGTGGCTAGCTTTCATCCCAACACAGTTTATAGGGCCATACAGTACATAGTTTTCAAGTTACAGACTAAGCTAAGCAAAATGAATCTTTTTTTTTTTACTGTGAAAATGGCACTTTGGGACTGTGAAAGGGTTAGGGTTAGGGTTAGGGTTTTGGCCCTGTTGTCCCAAACTGCCCCAGCACTTCCCACATTGCTCAAAGTGGCTAGCTTTCATCCCAACACAGTTTATAGGGCCATACGGTACATAGTTTTCAAGTTACAGACTAAGCTAAGCAAAATTAATCTTTTTTTTTTTACTGTGAAAATGGCACTTTGGGACTGTGAAAGGGTTGGGGTTAGGGTTAGGGTTTTGGCCCTGTTGTCCCAAACTGCCCCAGCACTTCCCACATTGCTCAAAGTGGCTAGCTTTCATCCCAACACAGTTTATAGGGCCATACGGTACATAGTTTTCAAGTTACAGACTAAGCTAAGCAAAATGAATCTTTTTTTTTTTACTGTGAAAATGGCACTTTGGGACTGTGAAAGGGTTAGGGTTAGGGTTTTGGCCCTGTTGTCCCAAACTGCCCCAGCACTTCCCACATTGCTCAAAGTGGTTAGCTTTCATCCCAACACAGTTTATAGGGCCATACGGTACATAGTTTTCAAGTTACAGACTAAGCTAAGCAAAAGTGAACCAGGCCTTTTTACTGTGAAAATGGCACTTTGGGACTGTGAAAGTGACATTTTGGCCCTGTTGTCCCAAACTGCCCCAGCACTTCCCACATTGCTCAAAGTGGCTAGCTTTCATCCCAACACAGTTTATAGGGCCATACGGTACATAGTTTTCAAGTTACAGACTAAGCTAAGCAAAATTAATCTTTTTTTTTTTACTGTGAAAATGGCACTTTGGGACTGTGAAAGGGTTGGGGTTAGGGTTAGGGTTTTGGCCCTGTTGTCCCAAACTGCCCCAGCACTTCCCACATTGCTCAAAGTGGCTAGCTTTCATCCCAACACAGTTTATAGGGCCATACGGTACATAGTTTTCAAGTTACAGACTAAGCTAAGCAAAATGAATCTTTTTTTTTTTACTGTGAAAATGGCACTTTGGGACTGTGAAAGGGTTAGGGTTAGGGTTAGGGTTTTGGCCCTGTTGTCCCAAACTGCCCCAGCACTTCCCACATTGCTCAAAGTGGCTAGCTTTCATCCCAACACAGTTTATAGGGCCATACGGTACATAGTTTTCAAGTTACAGACTAAGCTAAGCAAAAGTGAACCAGGCCTTTTTACTGTGAAAATGGCACTTTGGGACTGTGAAAGTGACATTTTGGCCCTGTTGTCCCAAACTGCCCCAGCACTTCCCACATTGCTCAAAGTGGCTAGCTTTCATCCCAACACAGTTTATAGGGCCATACGGTACATAGTTTTCAAGTTACAGACTAAGCTAAGCAAAATGAATCTTTTTTTTTTTACTGTGAAAATGGCACTTTGGGACTGTGAAAGGGTTGGGGTTAGGGTTAGGGTTTTGGCCCTGTTGTCCCAAACTGCCCCAGCACTTCCCACATTGCTCAAAGTGGCTAGCTTTCATCCCAACACAGTTTATAGGGCCATACGGTACATAGTTTTCAAGTTACAGACTAAGCTAAGCAAAATGAATCTTTTTTTTTTTACTGTGAAAATGGCACTTTGGGACTGTGAAAGGGTTAGGGTTAGGGTTAGGGTTTTGGCCCTGTTGTCCCAAACTGCCCCAGCACTTCCCACATTGCTCAAAGTGGCTAGCTTTCATCCCAACACAGTTTATAGGGCCATACGGTACATAGTTTTCAAGTTACAGACTAAGCTAAGCAAAAGTGAACCAGGCCTTTTTACTGTGAAAATGGCACTTTGGGACTGTGAAAGTGACATTTTGGCCCTGTTGTCCCAAACTGCCCCAGCACTTCCCACATTGCTCAAAGTGGCTAGCTTTCATCCCAACACAGTTTATAGGGCCATACGGTACATAGTTTTCAAGTTACAGACTAAGCTAAGCAAAATGAATCTTTTTTTTTTTACTGTGAAAATGGCACTTTGGGACTGTGAAAGGGTTAGGGTTAGGGTTAGGGTTTTGGCCCTGTTGTCCCAAACTGCCCCAGCACTTCCCACATTGCTCAAAGTGGCTAGCTTTCATCCCAACACAGTTTATAGGGCCATACGGTACATAGTTTTCAAGTTACAGACTAAGCTAAGCAAAAGTGAACCAGGCCTTTTTACTGTGAAAATGGCACTTTGGGACTGTGAAAGTGACATTTTGGCCCTGTTGTCCCAAACTGCCCCAGCACTTCCCACATTGCTCAAAGTGGCTAGCTTTCATCCCAACACAGTTTATAGGGCCATACGGTACATAGTTTTCAAGTTACAGACTAAGCTAAGCAAAATTAATCTTTTTTTTTTACTGTGAAAATGGCACTTTGGGACTGTGAAAGGGTTGGGGTTAGGGTTAGGGTTTTGGCCCTGTTGTCCCAAACTGCCCCAGCACTTCCCACATTGCTCAAAGTGGCTAGCTTTCATCCCAACACAGTTTATAGGGCCATACGGTACATAGTTTTCAAGTTACAGACTAAGCTAAGCAAAATGAATCTTTTTTTTTTTACTGTGAAAATGGCACTTTGGGACTGTGAAAGGGTTAGGGTTAGGGTTAGGGTTTTGGCCCTGTTGTCCCAAACTGCCCCAGCACTTCCCACATTGCTCAAAGTGGCTAGCTTTCATCCCAACACAGTTTATAGGGCCATACGGTACATAGTTTTCAAGTTACAGACTAAGCTAAGCAAAAGTGAACCAGGCCTTTTTACTGTGAAAATGGCACTTTGGGACTGTGAAAGTGACATTTTGGCCCTGTTGTCCCAAACTGCCCCAGCACTTCCCACATTGCTCAAAGTGGCTAGCTTTCATCCCAACACAGTTTATAGGGCCATACGGTACATAGTTTTCAAGTTACAGACTAAGCTAAGCAAAATGAATCTTTTTTTTTTTACTGTGAAAATGGCACTTTGGGACTGTGAAAGGGTTAGGGTTAGGGTTAGGGTTTTGGCCCTGTTGTCCCAAACTGCCCCAGCACTTCCCACATTGCTCAAAGTGGCTAGCTTTCATCCCAACACAGTTTATAGGGCCATACGGTACATAGTTTTCAAGTTACAGACTAAGCTAAGCAAAATGAATCTTTTTTTTTTTACTGTGAAAATGGCACTTTGGGACTGTGAAAGGGTTAGGGTTAGGGTTAGGGTTTTGGCCCTGTTGTCCCAAACTGCCCCAGCACTTCCCACATTGCTCAAAGTGGCTAGCTTTCATCCCAACACAGTTTATAGGGCCATACGGTACATAGTTTTCAAGTTACAGACTAAGCTAAGCAAAAGTGAACCAGGCCTTTTTACTGTGAAAATGGCACTTTGGGACTGTGAAAGTGACATTTTGGCCCTGTTGTCCCAAACTGCCCCAGCACTTCCCACATTGCTCAAAGTGGCTAGCTTTCATCCCAACACAGTTTATAGGGCCATACGGTACATAGTTTTCAAGTTACAGACTAAGCTAAGCAAAAGTGAACCAGGCCTTTTTACTGTGAAAATGGCACTTTGGGACTGTGAAAGTGACATTTTGGCCCTGTTGTCCCAAACTGCCCCAGCACTTCCCACATTGCTCAAAGTGGCTAGCTTTCATCCCAACACAGTTTATAGGGCCATACGGTACATAGTTTTCAAGTTACAGACTAAGCTAAGCAAAATGAATCTTTTTTTTTTTACTGTGAAAATGGCACTTTGGGACTGTGAAAGGGTTGGGGTTAGGGTTAGGGTTTTGGCCCTGTTGTCCCAAACTGCCCCAGCACTTCCCACATTGCTCAAAGTGGCTAGCTTTCATCCCAACACAGTTTATAGGGCCATACGGTACATAGTTTTCAAGTTACAGACTAAGCTAAGCAAAATGAATCTTTTTTTTTTTACTGTGAAAATGGCACTTTGGGACTGTGAAAGGGTTGGGGTTAGGGTTAGGGTTTTGGCCCTGTTGTCCCAAACTGCCCCAGCACTTCCCACATTGCTCAAAGTGGCTAGCTTTCATCCCAACACAGTTTATAGGGCCATACGGTACATAGTTTTCAAGTTACAGACTAAGCTAAGCAAAAGTGAACCAGGCCTTTTTACTGTGAAAATGGCACTTTGGGACTGTGAAAGTGACATTTTGGCCCTGTTGTCCCAAACTGCCCCAGCACTTCCCACATTGCTCAAAGTGGCTAGCTTTCATCCCAACACAGTTTATAGGGCCATACGGTACATAGTTTTCAAGTTACAGACTAAGCTAAGCAAAATGAATCTTTTTTTTTTTACTGTGAAAATGGCACTTTGGGACTGTGAAAGGGTTGGGGTTAGGGTTAGGGTTTTGGCCCTGTTGTCCCAAACTGCCCCAGCACTTCCCACATTGCTCAAAGTGGCTAGCTTTCATCCCAACACAGTTTATAGGGCCATACGGTACATAGTTTTCAAGTTACAGACTAAGCTAAGCAAAATGAATCTTTTTTTTTTTACTGTGAAAATGGCACTTTGGGACTGTGAAAGGGTTAGGGTTAGGGTTAGGGTTTTGGCCCTGTTGTCCCAAACTGCCCCAGCACTTCCCACATTGCTCAAAGTGGCTAGCTTTCATCCCAACACAGTTTATAGGGCCATACGGTACATAGTTTTCAAGTTACAGACTAAGCTAAGCAAAAGTGAACCAGGCCTTTTTTCTGTGAAAATGGCACTTTGGGACTGTGAAAGTGACATTTTGGCCCTGTTGTCCCAAACTGCCCCAGCACTTCCCACATTGCCCAAAGTGGCTAGCTTTCATCCCAACACAGTTTATAGGGCCATACGGTACATAGTTTTCAAGTTACAGACTAAGCTAAGCAAAATGAATCTTTTTTTTTTTACTGTGAAAATGGCACTTTGGGACTGTGAAAGGGTTGGGGTTAGGGTTAGGGTTTTGGCCCTGTTGTCCCAAACTGCCCCAGCACTTCCCACATTGCTCAAAGTGGCTAGCTTTCATCCCAACACAGTTTATAGGGCCATACGGTACATAGTTTTCAAGTTACAGACTAAGCTAAGCAAAATGAATCTTTTTTTTTTTACTGTGAAAATGGCACTTTGGGACTGTGAAAGGGTTGGGGTTAGGGTTAGGGTTTTGGCCCTGTTGTCCCAAACTGCCCCAGCACTTCCCACATTGCTCAAAGTGGCTAGCTTTCATCCCAACACAGTTTATAGGGCCATACGGTACATAGTTTTCAAGTTACAGACTAAGCTAAGCAAAAGTGAACCAGGCCTTTTTACTGTGAAAATGGCACTTTGGGACTGTGAAAGTGACATTTTGGCCCTGTTGTCCCAAACTGCCCCAGCACTTCCCACATTGCTCAAAGTGGCTAGCTTTCATCCCAACACAGTTTATAGGGCCATACGGTACATAGTTTTCAAGTTACAGACTAAGCTAAGCAAAATGAATCTTTTTTTTTTTACTGTGAAAATGGCACTTTGGGACTGTGAAAGGGTTGGGGTTAGGGTTAGGGTTTTGGCCCTGTTGTCCCAAACTGCCCCAGCACTTCCCACATTGCTCAAAGTGGCTAGCTTTCATCCCAACACAGTTTATAGGGCCATACGGTACATAGTTTTCAAGTTACAGACTAAGCTAAGCAAAATGAATCTTTTTTTTTTTACTGTGAAAATGGCACTTTGGGACTGTGAAAGGGTTAGGGTTAGGGTTAGGGTTTTGGCCCTGTTGTCCCAAACTGCCCCAGCACTTCCCACATTGCTCAAAGTGGCTAGCTTTCATCCCAACACAGTTTATAGGGCCATACGGTACATAGTTTTCAAGTTACAGACTAAGCTAAGCAAAATGAATCTTTTTTTTTTTACTGTGAAAATGGCACTTTGGGACTGTGAAAGGGTTGGGGTTAGGGTTAGGGTTTTGGCCCTGTTGTCCCAAACTGCCCCAGCACTTCCCACATTGCTCAAAGTGGCTAGCTTTCATCCCAACACAGTTTATAGGGCCATACGGTACATAGTTTTCAAGTTACAGACTAAGCTAAGCAAAATGAATCTTTTTTTTTTTACTGTGAAAATGGCACTTTGGGACTGTGAAAGGGTTAGGGTTAGGGTTAGGGTTTTGGCCCTGTTGTCCCAAACTGCCCCAGCACTTCCCACATTGCTCAAAGTGGCTAGCTTTCATCCCAACACAGTTTATAGGGCCATACGGTACATAGTTTTCAAGTTACAGACTAAGCTAAGCAAAATTAATCTTTTTTTTTTTACTGTGAAAATGGCACTTTGGGACTGTGAAAGGGTTGGGGTTAGGGTTAGGGTTTTGGCCCTGTTGTCCCAAACTGCCCCAGCACTTCCCACATTGCTCAAAGTGGCTAGCTTTCATCCCAACACAGTTTATAGGGCCATACGGTACATAGTTTTCAAGTTACAGACTAAGCTAAGCAAAATGAATCTTTTTTTTTTTACTGTGAAAATGGCACTTTGGGACTGTGAAAGGGTTAGGGTTAGGGTTAGGGTTTTGGCCCTGTTGTCCCAAACTGCCCCAGCACTTCCCACATTGCTCAAAGTGGCTAGCTTTCATCCCAACACAGTTTATAGGGCCATACGGTACATAGTTTTCAAGTTACAGACTAAGCTAAGCAAAATTAATCTTTTTTTTTTACTGTGAAAATGGCACTTTGGGACTGTGAAAGGGTTGGGGTTAGGGTTAGGGTTTTGGCCCTGTTGTCCCAAACTGCCCCAGCACTTCCCACATTGCTCAAAGTGGCTAGCTTTCATCCCAACACAGTTTATAGGGCCATACGGTACATAGTTTTCAAGTTACAGACTAAGCTAAGCAAAATGAATCTTTTTTTTTTACTGTGAAAATGGCACTTTGGGACTGTGAAAGGGTTAGGGTTAGGGTTAGGGTTTTGGCCCTGTTGTCCCAAACTGCCCCAGCACTTCCCACATTGCTCAAAGTGGCTAGCTTTCATCCCAACACAGTTTATAGGGCCATACGGTACATAGTTTTCAAGTTACAGACTAAGCTAAGCAAAAGTGAACCAGGCCTTTTTACTGTGAAAATGGCACTTTGGGACTGTGAAAGTGACATTTTGGCCCTGTTGTCCCAAACTGCCCCAGCACTTCCCACATTGCTCAAAGTGGCTAGCTTTCATCCCAACACAGTTTATAGGGCCATACGGTACATAGTTTTCAAGTTACAGACTAAGCTAAGCAAAATGAATCTTTTTTTTTTTACTGTGAAAATGGCACTTTGGGACTGTGAAAGGGTTAGGGTTAGGGTTAGGGTTTTGGCCCTGTTGTCCCAAACTGCCCCAGCACTTCCCACATTGCTCAAAGTGGCTAGCTTTCATCCCAACACAGTTTATAGGGCCATACGGTACATAGTTTTCAAGTTACAGACTAAGCTAAGCAAAAGTGAACCAGGCCTTTTTACTGTGAAAACGGCACTTTGGGACTGTGAAAGTGACATTTTGGCCCTGTTGTCCCAAACTGCCCCAGCACTTCCCACATTGCTCAAAGTGGCTAGCTTTCATCCCAACACAGTTTATAGGGCCATACGGTACATAGTTTTCAAGTTACAGACTAAGCTAAGCAAAAGTGAACCAGGCCCTTTTACTGTGAAAATGGCACTTTGGGACTGTGAAAGTGACATTTTGGCCCTGTTGTCCCAAACTGCCCCAGCACTTCCCACATTGCTCAAAGTGGCTAGCTTTCATCCCAACACAGTTTATAGGGCCATACGGTACATAGTTTTCAAGTTACAGACTAAGCTAAGCAAAATGAATCTTTTTTTTTTTACTGTGAAAATGGCACTTTGGGACTGTGAAAGGGTTAGGGTTAGGGTTAGGGTTTTGGCCCTGTTGTCCCAAACTGCCCCAGCACTTCCCACATTGCTCAAAGTGGCTAGCTTTCATCCCAACACAGTTTATAGGGCCATACGGTACATAGTTTTCAAGTTACAGACTAAGCTAAGCAAAATGAATCTTTTTTTTTTTACTGTGAAAATGGCACTTTGGGACTGTGAAAGGGTTAGGGTTAGGGTTAGGGTTTTGGCCCTGTTGTCCCAAACTGCCCCAGCACTTCCCACATTGCTCAAAGTGGCTAGCTTTCATCCCAACACAGTTTATAGGGCCATACGGTACATAGTTTTCAAGTTACAGACTAAGCTAAGCAAAAGTGAACCAGGCCTTTTTACTGTGAAAACGGCACTTTGGGACTGTGAAAGTGACATTTTGGCCCTGTTGTCCCAAACTGCCCCAGCACTTCCCACATTGCTCAAAGTGGCTAGCTTTCATCCCAACACAGTTTATAGGGCCATACGGTACATAGTTTTCAAGTTACAGACTAAGCTAAGCAAAAGTGAACCAGGCCTTTTTACTGTGAAAATGGCACTTTGGGACTGTGAAAGTGACATTTTGGCCCTGTTGTCCCAAACTGCCCCAGCACTTCCCACATTGCTCAAAGTGGCTAGCTTTCATCCCAACACAGTTTATAGGGCCATACGGTACATAGTTTTCAAGTTACAGACTAAGCTAAGCAAAATGAATCTTTTTTTTTTTACTGTGAAAATGGCACTTTGGGACTGTGAAAGGGTTAGGGTTAGGGTTAGGGTTTTGGCCCTGTTGTCCCAAACTGCCCCAGCACTTCCCACATTGCTCAAAGTGGCTAGCTTTCATCCCAACACAGTTTATAGGGCCATACGGTACATAGTTTTCAAGTTACAGACTAAGCTAAGCAAAAGTGAACCAGGCCTTTTTACTGTGAAAACGGCACTTTGGGACTGTGAAAGTGACATTTTGGCCCTGTTGTCCCAAACTGCCCCAGCACTTCCCACATTGCTCAAAGTGGCTAGCTTTCATCCCAACACAGTTTATAGGGCCATACGGTACATAGTTTTCAAGTTACAGACTAAGCTAAGCAAAAGTGAACCAGGCCTTTTTACTGTGAAAATGGCACTTTGGGACTGTGAAAGTGACATTTTGGCCCTGTTGTCCCAAACTGCCCCAGCACTTCCCACATTGCTCAAAGTGGCTAGCTTTCATCCCAACACAGTTTATAGGGCCATACGGTACATAGTTTTCAAGTTACAGACTAAGCTAAGCAAAATGAATCTTTTTTTTTTTACTGTGAAAATGGCACTTTGGGACTGTGAAAGGGTTAGGGTTAGGGTTAGGGTTTTGGCCCTGTTGTCCCAAACTGCCCCAGCACTTCCCACATTGCTCAAAGTGGCTAGCTTTCATCCCAACACAGTTTATAGGGCCATACGGTACATAGTTTTCAAGTTACAGACTAAGCTAAGCAAAAGTGAACCAGGCCTTTTTACTGTGAAAACGGCACTTTGGGACTGTGAAAGTGACATTTTGGCCCTGTTGTCCCAAACTGCCCCAGCACTTCCCACATTGCTCAAAGTGGCTAGCTTTCATCCCAACACAGTTTATAGGGCCATACGGTACATAGTTTTCAAGTTACAGACTAAGCTAAGCAAAAGTGAACCAGGCCTTTTTACTGTGAAAATGGCACTTTGGGACTGTGAAAGTGACATTTTGGCCCTGTTGTCCCAAACTGCCCCAGCACTTCCCACATTGCTCAAAGTGGCTAGCTTTCATCCCAACACAGTTTATAGGGCCATACGGTACATAGTTTTCAAGTTACAGACTAAGCTAAGCAAAAGTGAACCAGGCCTTTTTACTGTGAAAACGACACTTTGGGACTGTGAAAGTGACATTTTGGCCCTGTTGTCCCAAACTGCCCCAGCACTTCCCACATTGCTCAAAGTGGCTAGCTTTCATCCCAACACAGTTTATAGGGCCATACGGTACATAGTTTTCAAGTTACAGACTAAGCTAAGCAAAAGTGAACCAGGCCTTTTTACTGTGAAAATGGCACTTTGGGACTGTGAAAGTGACATTTTGGCCCTGTTGTCCCAAACTGCCCCAGCACTTCCCACATTACTCAAAGTGGCTAGCTTTCATCCCAACACAGTTTATAGGGCCATACGGTACATAGTTTTCAAGTTACAGACTAAGCTAAGCAAAATGAATCTTTTTTGTTTTACTGTGAAAATGGCACTTTGGGACTGTGAAAGGGTTAGGGTTAGGGTTAGGGTTTTGGCCCTGTTGTCCCAAACTGCCCCAGCACTTCCCACATTGCTCAAAGTGGCTAGCTTTCATCCCAACACAGTTTATAGGGCCATACGGTACATAGTTTTCAAGTTACAGACTAAGCTAAGCAAAATGAATCTTTTTTTTTTTACTGTGAAAATGGCACTTTGGGACTGTGAAAGGGTTAGGGTTAGGGTTAGGGTTTTGGCCCTGTTGTCCCAAACTGCCCCAGCACTTCCCACATTGCTCAAAGTGGCTAGCTTTCATCCCAACACAGTTTATAGGGCCATACGGTACATAGTTTTCAAGTTACAGACTAAGCTAAGCAAAATGAATCTTTTTTTTTTTACTGTGAAAATGGCACTTTGGGACTGTGAAAGGGTTAGGGTTAGGGTTAGGGTTTTGGCCCTGTTGTCCCAAACTGCCCCAGCACTTCCCACATTGCTCAAAGTGGCTAGCTTTCATCCCAACACAGTTTATAGGGCCATACGGTACATAGTTTTCAAGTTACAGACTAAGCTAAGCAAAATGAATCTTTTTTTTTTTACTGTGAAAATGGCACTTTGGGACTGTGAAAGGGTTAGGGTTAGGGTTAGGGTTTTGGCCCTGTTGTCCCAAACTGCCCCAGCACTTCCCACATTGCTCAAAGTGGCTAGCTTTCATCCCAACACAGTTTATAGGGCCATACGGTACATAGTTTTCAAGTTACAGACTAAGCTAAGCAAAATGAATCTTTTTTTTTTACTGTGAAAATGGCACTTTGGGACTGTGAAAGGGTTAGGGTTAGGGTTAGGGTTTTGGCCCTGTTGTCCCAAACTGCCCCAGCACTTCCCACATTGCTCAAAGTGGCTAGCTTTCATCCCAACACAGTTTATAGGGCCATACGGTACATAGTTTTCAAGTTACAGACTAAGCTAAGCAAAAGTGAACCAGGCCTTTTTACTGTGAAAACGGCACTTTGGGACTGTGAAAGTGACATTTTGGCCCTGTTGTCCCAAACTGCCCCAGCACTTCCCACATTGCTCAAAGTGGCTAGCTTTCATCCCAACACAGTTTATAGGGCCATACGGTACATAGTTTTCAAGTTACAGACTAAGCTAAGCAAAAGTGAACCAGGCCTTTTTACTGTGAAAATGGCACTTTGGGACTGTGAAAGTGACATTTTGGCCCTGTTGTCCCAAACTGCCCCAGCACTTCCCACATTGCTCAAAGTGGCTAGCTTTCATCCCAACACAGTTTATAGGGCCATACGGTACATAGTTTTCAAGTTACAGACTAAGCTAAGCAAAATGAATCTTTTTTTTTTTACTGTGAAAATGGCACTTTGGGACTGTGAAAGGGTTAGGGTTAGGGTTAGGGTTTTGGCCCTGTTGTCCCAAACTGCCCCAGCACTTCCCACATTGCTCAAAGTGGCTAGCTTTCATCCCAACACAGTTTATAGGGCCATACGGTACATAGTTTTCAAGTTACAGACTAAGCTAAGCAAAAGTGAACCAGGCCTTTTTACTGTGAAAACGGCACTTTGGGACTGTGAAAGTGACATTTTGGCCCTGTTGTCCCAAACTGCCCCAGCACTTCCCACATTGCTCAAAGTGGCTAGCTTTCATCCCAACACAGTTTATAGGGCCATACGGTACATAGTTTTCAAGTTACAGACTAAGCTAAGCAAAAGTGAACCAGGCCTTTTTACTGTGAAAATGGCACTTTGGGACTGTGAAAGTGACATTTTGGCCCTGTTGTCCCAAACTGCCCCAGCACTTCCCACATTGCTCAAAGTGGCTAGCTTTCATCCCAACACAGTTTATAGGGCCATACGGTACATAGTTTTCAAGTTACAGACTAAGCTAAGCAAAATGAATCTTTTTTTTTTTACTGTGAAAATGGCACTTTGGGACTGTGAAAGGGTTAGGGTTAGGGTTAGGGTTTTGGCCCTGTTGTCCCAAACTGCCCCAGCACTTCCCACATTGCTCAAAGTGGCTAGCTTTCATCCCAACACAGTTTATAGGGCCATACGGTACATAGTTTTCAAGTTACAGACTAAGCTAAGCAAAAGTGAACCAGGCCTTTTTACTGTGAAAACGGCACTTTGGGACTGTGAAAGTGACATTTTGGCCCTGTTGTCCCAAACTGCCCCAGCACTTCCCACATTGCTCAAAGTGGCTAGCTTTCATCCCAACACAGTTTATAGGGCCATACGGTACATAGTTTTCAAGTTACAGACTAAGCTAAGCAAAAGTGAACCAGGCCTTTTTACTGTGAAAATGGCACTTTGGGACTGTGAAAGTGACATTTTGGCCCTGTTGTCCCAAACTGCCCCAGCACTTCCCACATTGCTCAAAGTGGCTAGCTTTCATCCCAACACAGTTTATAGGGCCATACGGTACATAGTTTTCAAGTTACAGACTAAGCTAAGCAAAAGTGAACCAGGCCTTTTTACTGTGAAAATGGCACTTTGGGACTGTGAAAGTGACATTTTGGCCCTGTTGTCCCAAACTGCCCCAGCACTTCCCACATTGCTCAAAGTGGCTAGCTTTCATCCCAACACAGTTTATAGGGCCATACGGTACATAGTTTTCAAGTTACAGACTAAGCTAAGCAAAAGTGAACCAGGCCTTTTTACGGTTTTGGCCCTGTTGTCCCAAACTGCCCCAGCACTTCCCACATTGCTCAAAGTGGCTAGCTTTCATCCCAACACAGTTTATAGGGCCATACGGTACATAGTTTTCAAGTTACAGACTAAGCTAAGCAAAAGTGAACCAGGCCTTTTTACTGTGAAAATGGCACTTTGGGACTGTGAAAGTGACATTTTGGCCCTGTTGTCCCAAACTGCCCCAGCACTTCCCACATTGCTCAAAGTGGCTAGCTTTCATCCCAACACAGTTTATAGGGCCATACGGTACATAGTTTTCAAGTTACAGACTAAGCTAAGCAAAATGAATCTTTTTTTTTTTACTGTGAAAATGGCACTTTGGGACTGTGAAAGGGTTGGGGTTAGGGTTAGGGTTTTGGCCCTGTTGTCCCAAACTGCCCCAGCACTTCCCACATTGGTCAAAGTGGCTAGCTTTCATCCCAACACAGTTTATAGGGCCATACGGTACATAGTTTTCAAGTTACAGACTAAGCTAAGCAAAATGAATCTTTTTTTTTTTACTGTGAAAATGGCACTTTGGGACTGTGAAAGGGTTAGGGTTAGGGTTAGGGTTTTGGCCCTGTTGTCCCAAACTGCCCCAGCACTTCCCACATTGCTCAAAGTGGCTAGCTTTCATCCCAACACAGTTTATAGGGCCATACGGTACATAGTTTTCAAGTTACAGACTAAGCTAAGCAAAAGTGAACCAGGCCTTTTTACTGTGAAAATGGCACTTTGGGACTGTGAAAGTGACATTTTGGCCCTGTTGTCCCAAACTGCCCCAGCACTTCCCACATTGCTCAAAGTGGCTAGCTTTCATCCCAACACAGTTTATAGGGCCATACGGTACATAGTTTTCAAGTTACAGACTAAGCTAAGCAAAATGAATCTTTTTTTTTTTACTGTGAAAATGGCACTTTGGGACTGTGAAAGGGTTAGGGTTAGGGTTAGGGTTTTGGCCCTGTTGTCCCAAACTGCCCCAGCACTTCCCACATTGCTCAAAGTGGCTAGCTTTCATCCCAACACAGTTTATAGGGCCATACGGTACATAGTTTTCAAGTTACAGACTAAGCTAAGCAAAAGTGAACCAGGCCTTTTTACTGTGAAAATGGCACTTTGGGACTGTGAAAGTGACATTTTGGCCCTGTTGTCCCAAACTGCCCCAGCACTTCCCACATTGCTCAAAGTGGCTAGCTTTCATCCCAACACAGTTTATAGGGCCATACGGTACATAGTTTTCAAGTTACAGACTAAGCTAAGCAAAATGAATCTTTTTTTTTTTACTGTGAAAATGGCACTTTGGGACTGTGAAAGGGTTGGGGTTAGGGTTAGGGTTTTGGCCCTGTTGTCCCAAACTGCCCCAGCACTTCCCACATTGGTCAAAGTGGCTAGCTTTCATCCCAACACAGTTTATAGGGCCATACGGTACATAGTTTTCAAGTTACAGACTAAGCTAAGCAAAAGTGAACCAGGCCTTTTTACTGTGAAAACGGCACTTTGGGACTGTGAAAGTGACATTTTGGCCCTGTTGTCCCAAACTGCCCCAGCACTTCCCACATTGCTCAAAGTGGCTAGCTTTCATCCCAACACAGTTTATAGGGCCATACGGTACATAGTTTTCAAGTTACAGACTAAGCTAAGCAAAAGTGAACCAGGCCTTTTTACTGTGAAAATGGCACTTTGGGACTGTGAAAGTGACATTTTGGCCCTGTTGTCCCAAACTGCCCCAGCACTTCCCACATTGCTCAAAGTGGCTAGCTTTCATCCCAACACAGTTTATAGGGCCATACGGTACATAGTTTTCAAGTTACAGACTAAGCTAAGCAAAATTAATCTTTTTTTTTTTACTGTGAAAATGGCACTTTGGGACTGTGAAAGGGTTAGGGTTAGGGTTAGGGTTTTGGCCCTGTTGTCCCAAACTGCCCCAGCACTTCCCACATTGCTCAAAGTGGCTAGCTTTCATCCCAACACAGTTTATAGGGCCATACGGTACATAGTTTTCAAGTTACAGACTAAGCTAAGCAAAAGTGAACCAGGCCTTTTTACTGTGAAAATGGCACTTTGGGACTGTGAAAGTGACATTTTGGCCCTGTTGTCCCAAACTGCCCCAGCACTTCCCACATTGCTCAAAGTGGCTAGCTTTCATCCCAACACAGTTTATAGGGCCATACGGTACATAGTTTTCAAGTTACAGACTAAGCTAAGCAAAATGAATCTTTTTTTTTTTACTGTGAAAATGGCACTTTGGGACTGTGAAAGGGTTGGGGTTAGGGTTAGGGTTTTGGCCCTGTTGTCCCAAACTGCCCCAGCACTTCCCACATTGGTCAAAGTGGCTAGCTTTCATCCCAACACAGTTTATAGGGCCATACGGTACATAGTTTTCAAGTTACAGACTAAGCTAAGCAAAAGTGAACCAGGCCTTTTTACTGTGAAAACGGCACTTTGGGACTGTGAAAGTGACATTTTGGCCCTGTTGTCCCAAACTGCCCCAGCACTTCCCACATTGCTCAAAGTGGCTAGCTTTCATCCCAACACAGTTTATAGGGCCATACGGTACATAGTTTTCAAGTTACAGACTAAGCTAAGCAAAAGTGAACCAGGCCTTTTTACTGTGAAAATGGCACTTTGGGACTGTGAAAGTGACATTTTGGCCCTGTTGTCCCAAACTGCCCCAGCACTTCCCACATTGCTCAAAGTGGCTAGCTTTCATCCCAACACAGTTTATAGGGCCATACGGTACATAGTTTTCAAGTTACAGACTAAGCTAAGCAAAATTAATCTTTTTTTTTTTACTGTGAAAATGGCACTTTGGGACTGTGAAAGGGTTAGGGTTAGGGTTAGGGTTTTGGCCCTGTTGTCCCAAACTGCCCCAGCACTTCCCACATTGCTCAAAGTGGCTAGCTTTCATCCCAACACAGTTTATAGGGCCATACGGTACATAGTTTTCAAGTTACAGACTAAGCTAAGCAAAAGTGAACCAGGCCTTTTTACTGTGAAAATGGCACTTTGGGACTGTGAAAGTGACATTTTGGCCCTGTTGTCCCAAACTGCCCCAGCACTTCCCACATTGCTCAAAGTGGCTAGCTTTCATCCCAACACAGTTTATAGGGCCATACGGTACATAGTTTTCAAGTTACAGACTAAGCTAAGCAAAATGAATCTTTTTTTTTTTACTGTGAAAATGGCACTTTGGGACTGTGAAAGGGTTGGGGTTAGGGTTAGGGTTTTGGCCCTGTTGTCCCAAACTGCCCCAGCACTTCCCACATTGCTCAAAGTGGCTAGCTTTCATCCCAACACAGTTTATAGGGCCATACGGTACATAGTTTTCAAGTTACAGACTAAGCTAAGCAAAATGAATCTTTTTTTTTTTACTGTGAAAATGGCACTTTGGGACTGTGAAAGGGTTAGGGTTAGGGTTAGGGTTTTGGCCCTGTTGTCCCAAACTGCCCCAGCACTTCCCACATTGCTCAAAGTGGCTAGCTTTCATCCCAACACAGTTTATAGGGCCATACGGTACATAGTTTTCAAGTTACAGACTAAGCTAAGCAAAAGTGAACCAGGCCTTTTTACTGTGAAAATGGCACTTTGGGACTGTGAAAGTGACATTTTGGCCCTGTTGTCCCAAACTGCCCCAGCACTTCCCACATTGCTCAAAGTGGCTAGCTTTCATCCCAACACAGTTTATAGGGCCATACGGTACATAGTTTTCAAGTTACAGACTAAGCTAAGCAAAATGAATCTTTTTTTTTTTACTGTGAAAATGGCACTTTGGGACTGTGAAAGGGTTGGGGTTAGGGTTAGGGTTTTGGCCCTGTTGTCCCAAACTGCCCCAGCACTTCCCACATTGGTCAAAGTGGCTAGCTTTCATCCCAACACAGTTTATAGGGCCATACGGTACATAGTTTTCAAGTTACAGACTAAGCTAAGCAAAAGTGAACCAGGCCTTTTTACTGTGAAAACGGCACTTTGGGACTGTGAAAGTGACATTTTGGCCCTGTTGTCCCAAACTGCCCCAGCACTTCCCACATTGCTCAAAGTGGCTAGCTTTCATCCCAACACAGTTTATAGGGCCATACGGTACATAGTTTTCAAGTTACAGACTAAGCTAAGCAAAAGTGAACCAGGCCTTTTTACTGTGAAAATGGCACTTTGGGACTGTGAAAGTGACATTTTGGCCCTGTTGTCCCAAACTGCCCCAGCACTTCCCACATTGCTCAAAGTGGCTAGCTTTCATCCCAACACAGTTTATAGGGCCATACGGTACATAGTTTTCAAGTTACAGACTAAGCTAAGCAAAATGAATCTTTTTTTTTTAACTGTGAAAATGGCACTTTGGGACTGTGAAAGGGTTAGGGTTAGGGTTAGGGTTTTGGCCCTGTTGTCCCAAACTGCCCCAACACTTCCCACATTGCTCAAAGTGGCTAGCTTTCATCCCAACACAGTTTATAGGGCCATACGGTACATAGTTTTCAAGTTACAGACTAAGCTAAGCAAAATGAATCTTTTTTTTTTTTACTGTGAAAATGGCACTTTGGGACTGTGAAAGGGTTAGGGTTAGGGTTAGGGTTTTGGCCCTGTTGTCCCAAACTGCCCCAGCACTTCCCACATTGCTCAAAGTGGCTAGCTTTCATCCCAACACAGTTTATAGGGCCATACGGTACATAGTTTTCAAGTTACAGACTAAGCTAAGCAAAAGTGAACCAGGCCTTTTTACTGTGAAAATGGCACTTTGGGACTGTGAAAGTGACATTTTGGCCCTGTTGTCCCAAACTGCCCCAGCACTTCCCACATTGCTCAAAGTGGCTAGCTTTCATCCCAACACAGTTTATAGGGCCATACGGTACATAGTTTTCAAGTTACAGACTAAGCTAAGCAAAATGAATCTTTTTTTTTTTACTGTGAAAATGGCACTTTGGGACTGTGAAAGGGTTAGGGTTTTGGCCCTGTTGTCCCAAACTGCCCCAGCACTTCCCACATTGCTCAAAGTGGCTAGCTTTCATCCCAACACAGTTTATAGGGCCATACGGTACATAGTTTTCAAGTTACAGACTAAGCTAAGCAAAAGTGAACCAGGCCTTTTTACTGTGAAAATGGCACTTTGGGACTGTGAAAGTGACATTTTGGCCCTGTTGTCCCAAACTGCCCCAGCACTTCCCACATTGCTCAAAGTGGCTAGCTTTCATCCCAACACAGTTTATAGGGCCATACGGTACATAGTTTTCAAGTTACAGACTAAGCTAAGCAAAATGAATCTTTTTTTTTTTACTGTGAAAATGGCACTTTGGGACTGTGAAAGGGTTGGGGTTAGGGTTAAAAAGTATATTTTTAAAGTATATTATTAAAGTATATTATTAAAGTATATTATTAAGTATATTATTAAACTATATTATTAAAGTATATTATTAAACTATATTATTAAAGTATATTATTAAGTATATTATTAAAGTATATTATTAAAGTATATTATTAAGTATATTATTAAAGTATATTATTAAACTATATTATTAAGTATATTATTAAAGTATATTATTAAAGTATATTATTAAGTATATTATTAAAGTATATTATTAAAGTATATTATTAAGTATATTATTAAAGTATATTATTAAAGTATATTATTAAAGTATATTATTAAAGTATATTATTCAACTATATTATTCAACTATATTATTAAAGTATATTATTCAACTATATTATTCAACTATATTATTAAAGTATATTATTAAAGTATATTATTCAACTATATTATTAAAGTATATTATTCAACTATATTATTCAACTATATTATTAAAGTATATTATTAAAGTATATTATTCAACTATATTATTAAGTATATTATTAAGTATATTATTAAAGTATATTATTAAACTATATTATTAAGTATATTATTAAAGTATATTATTAAAGTATATTATTAAAGTATATTATTAAAGTATATTATTCAAGTATATTATTAAAGTATATTATTAAAGTATATTATTAAGTATATTATTAAACTATATTATTAAAGTATATTATTAAGTATATTATTAAAGTATATTATTAAAGTATATTAATAAAGTATATTAATAAACTATATTATTAAAGTATATTTTTAAAGTATATTATTAAAGTATATTATTAAAGTATATTATTAAGTATATTATTAAACTATATTATTAAAGTATATTATTAAACTATATTATTAAAGTATATTATTAAAGTATATTATTAAACTATATTATTAAACTATATTATTAAGTATATTATTAAAGTATATTATTAAAGTATATTATTAAACTATATTATTAAGTATATTATTAAACTATATTATTAAACTATATTATTAAGTATATTATTAAACTATATTATTAAAGTATATTATTAAAGTATATTATTAAACTATATTATTCAACTATATTATTAAAGTATATTATTAAAGTATATTATTAAACTATATTATTAAACTATATTATTAAACTATATTATTAAAGTATATTATTAAGTATATTATTAAACTATATTATTAAAGTATATTATTAAAGTATATTATTAAAGTATATTATTAAAGTATATTATTAAACTATATTATTAAACTATATTATTAAACTATATTATTAAGTATATTATTAAGTATATTATTAAACTATATTATTAAACTATATTATTAAGTATATTATTAAACTATATTATTAAAGTATATTATTAAACTATATTATTAAACTATATTATTCAACTATATTATTAAAGTATATTATTAAAGTATATTATTAAACTATATTATTAAACTATATTATTAAACTATATTATTAAACTATATTATTAAGTATATTATTAAACTATATTATTAAACTATATTATTAAACTATATTATTAAAGTATATTATTAAAGTATATTATTAAACTATATTATTAAAGTATATTATTAAACTATATTATTAAACTATATTATTAAACTATATTATTAAGTATATTATTAAGTATATTATTAAACTATATTATTAAACTATATTATTAAGTATATTATTAAACTATATTATTAAACTATATTATTAAACTATATTATTAAACTATATTATTCAACTATATTATTAAACTATATTATTAAACTATATTATTAAACTATATTATTAAACTATATTATTAAACTATATTATTAAAGTATATTATTAAGTATATTATTAAACTATATTATTAAACTATATTATTAAACTATATTATTAAAGTATATTATTAAAGTATATTATTAAACTATATTATTAAACTATATTATTCAACTATATTATTAAAGTATATTATTAAAGTATATTATTAAACTATATTATTAAACTATATTATTAAACTATATTATTAAAGTATATTATTAAGTATATTATTAAACTATATTATTAAAGTATATTATTAAAGTATATTATTAAAGTATATTATTAAACTATATTATTAAACTATATTATTAAACTATATTATTAAAGTATATTATTAAACTATATTATTAAACTATATTATTAAACTATATTATTAAGTATATTATTAAAGTATATTATTAAAGTATATTATTAAACTATATTATTAAACTATATTATTAAGTATATTATTAAGTATATTATTAAAGTATATTATTCAACTATATTATTAAAGTATATTATTCAACTATATTATTCAACTATATTATTAAAGTATATTATTAAAGTATATTATTCAACTATATTATTAAGTATATTATTAAGTATATTATTAAAGTATATTATTAAACTATATTATTAAGTATATTATTAAAGTATATTATTAAAGTTTATTATTAAAGTATATTATTAAAGTATATTATTAAAGTATATTATTCAAGTATATTATTAAAGTATATTATTAAACTATATTATTAAGTATATTATTAAAGTATATTATTAAAGTATATTATTAAGTATATTATTAAAGTATATTATTAAAGTATATTAATAAAGTATATTAATAAACTATATTATTAAAGTATATTTTTAAAGTATATTATTAAAGTATATTATTAAAGTATATTATTAAGTATATTATTAAACTATATTATTAAACTATATTATTAAACTATATTATTAAAGTATATTATTAAAGTATATTATTAAAGTATATTATTAAACTATATTATTAAACTATATTATTAAGTATATTATTAAAGTATATTATTAAAGTATATTATTAAACTATATTATTAAACTATATTATTAAGTATATTATTAAGTATATTATTAAACTATATTATTAAACTATATTATTAAGTATATTATTAAACTATATTATTAAAGTATATTATTAAAGTATATTATTAAACTATATTATTCAACTATATTATTAAAGTATATTATTAAAGTATATTATTAAACTATATTATTAAACTATATTATTAAACTATATTATTAAAGTATATTATTAAGTATATTATTAAAGTATATTATTAAAGTATATTATTAAAGTATATTATTAAAGTATATTATTAAAGTATATTATTAAAGTATATTATTAAACTATATTATTAAACTATATTATTAAACTATATTATTAAGTATATTATTAAGTATATTATTAAACTATATTATTAAACTATATTATTAAGTATATTATTAAACTATATTATTAAAGTATATTATTAAAGTATATTATTAAACTATATTATTCAACTATATTATTAAACTATATTATTAAACTATATTATTAAACTATATTATTAAACTATATTATTAAACTATATTATTAAAGTATATTATTAAGTATATTATTAAACTATATTATTAAACTATATTATTCAACTATATTATTAAAGTATATTATTAAAGTATATTATTAAACTATATTATTAAACTATATTATTAAACTATATTATTAAACTATATTATTAAACTATATTATTAAGTATATTATTAAAGTATATTATTAAAGTATATTATTAAAGTATATTATTAAAGTATATTATTAAAGTATATTATTAAACTATATTATTAAAGTATATTATTAAACTATATTATTAAAGTATATTATTAAAGTATATTATTAAAGTATATTATTAAAGTATATTATTAAGTATATTATTAAAGTATATTATTAAAGTATATTATTAAACTATATTATTAAACTATATTATTAAACTATATTATTAAACTATATTATTAAACTATAGTATAAAGTATATTATTAAAGTATATTATTAAAGTATATTATTAAACTATATTATTAAAGTATATTATTAAAGTATATTATTAAAGTATATTATTAAGTATATTATTAAGTATATTATTAAAGTATATTATTAAACTATATTATTAACTATATTATTAAAGTATATTATTAAAGTATATTATTCAAGTATATTATTAAAGTATATTATTAAAGTATATTATTCAAGTATATTATTAAAGTATATTATTAAACTATATTATTAAACTATAGTATAAAGTATATTATTAATGTATATTATTAAAGTATATTATTAAAGTATATTATTAAACTATATTATTAAACTATATTATTAAAGTATATTATTAAACTATATTATTAAACTATATTATTAAGTATATTATTAAACTATATTATTAAAGTATATTATTAAAGTATATTATTAAAGTATATTATTAAAGTATATTATTAAACTATATTATTAAGTATATTATTAAAGTATATTATTAAAGTATATTATTAAAGTATATTATTAAAGTATATTATTAAGTATATTATTAAAGTATATTATTAAAGGATATTATTAAAGGATATTATTCAACTATATTATTAAGTATATTATTAAAGTATATTATTAAACTATATTATTAAGTATATTATTAAAGTATATTATTCAACTATATTATTCAACTATATTATTAAAGTATATTATTAAAGTATATTATTAAACTATATTATTAAGTATATTATTAAGTATATTATTAAAGTATATTATTCAACTATATTATTCAACTATATTATTCAACTATATTATTCAACTATATTATTAAAGTATATTATTAAACTATATTATTAAGTATATTATTAAGTATATTATTAAAGTATATTATTAAACTATATTATTAAGTATATTATTAAAGTATATTATTAAAGTATATTATTCAAGTATATTATTAAAGTATATTATTAAAGTATATTATTAAAGTATATTATTCAAGTATATTATTCAAGTATATTATTAAAGTATATTATTAAGTATATTATTAAAGTATATTATTAAAGTATATTATTAAGTATATTATTAAACTATATTATTAAAGTATATTAATAAAGTATATTAATAAACTATATTATTAAAGTATATTTTTAAAGTATATTATTAAAGTATATTATTAAGTATATTATTAAACTATATTATTATACTATATTATTAAACTATATTATTAAACTATATTATTAAGTATATTATTAAGTATATTATTAAACTATATTATTAAAGTATATTATTAAGTATATTATTAAACTATATTATTAAAGTATATTATTAAAGTATATTATTAAACTATATTATTCAACTATATTATTAAAGTATATTATTAAAGTATATTATTAAAGTATATTATTAAACTATATTATTAAAGTATATTATTAAGTATATTATTAAACTATATTATTAAAGTATATTATTAAACTATATTATTAAAGTATATTATTAAACTATATTATTAAAGTATATTATTAAACTATATTATTAAACTATATTATTAAACTATATTATTAAACTATATTATTAAGTATATTATTAAGTATATTATTAAACTATATTATTAAACTATATTATTAAGTATATTATTAAACTATATTATTAAAGTATATTATTAAAGTATATTATTAAAGTATATTATTAAACTATATTATTCAACTATATTATTAAAGTATATTATTAAAGTATATTATTAAAGTATATTATTAAAGTATATTATTAAAGTATATTATTAAGTATATTATTAAAGTATATTATTAAAGTATATTATTAAAGTATATTATTAAAGTATATTATTAAACTATATTATTAAACTATATTATTAAACTATATTATTAAACTATATTATTAAACTATATTATTAAAGTATATTATTAAGTATATTATTAAAGTATATTATTAAAGTATATTATTAAAGTATATTATTAAACTATATTATTAAGTATATTATTAAGTATATTATTAAAGTATATTATTCAACTATATTATTCAACTATATTATTAAAGTATATTATTAAAGTATATTATTCAACTATATTATTAAGTATATTATTAAGTATATTATTAAAGTATATTATTAAACTATATTATTCAACTATATTATTAAAGTATATTATTAAAGTATATTATTAAACTATATTATTAAACTATATTATTAAACTATATTATTAAGTATATTATTAAAGTATATTATTAAAGTATATTATTAAAGTATATTATTAAAGTATATTATTAAAGTATATTATTAAAGTCTATTATTAAAGTATATTATTAAACTATATTATTAAACTATATTATTAAGTATATTATTAAACTATATTATTAAACTATATTATTAAGTATATTATTAAACTATATTATTAAAGTATATTATTAAAGTATATTATTAAAGTATATTATTCAACTATATTATTAAAGTATATTATTAAACTATATTATTAAACTATATTATTAAAGTATATTATTAAACTATATTATTAAAGTATATTATTAAGTATATTATTAAACTATATTATTAAAGTATATTATTAAAGTATATTATTAAAGTATATTATTAAAGTATATTATTAAAGTATATTATTAAACTATATTATTAAACTATATTATTAAACTATATTATTAAGTATATTATTAAAGTATATTATTAAACTATATTATTAAACTATATTATTAAACTATATTATTAAACTATATTATTCAACTATATTATTAAAGTATATTATTAAAGTATATTATTAAACTATATTATTAAGTATATTATTAAACTATATTATTAAACTATATTATTAAAGTATATTATTAAGTATATTATTAAACTATATTATTAAAGTATATTATTAAACTATATTATTAAGTATATTATTAAGTATATTATTAAACTATATTATTAAACTATATTATTAAGTATATTATTAAACTATATTATTAAAGTATATTATTAAAGTATATTATTCAACTATATTATTCAACTATATTATTAAAGTATATTATTAAAGTATATTATTAAAGTATATTATTAAACTATATTATTAAACTATATTATTAAACTATATTATTAAAGTATATTATTAAGTATATTATTAAACTATATTATTAAAGTATATTATTAAAGTATATTATTAAAGTATATTATTAAAGTATATTATTAAACTATATTATTAAACTATATTATTAAACTATATTATTAAACTATATTATTAAGTATATTATTAAAGTATATTATTAAAGTATATTATTAAACTATATTATTAAACTATATTATTAAAGTATATTATTAAAGTATATTATTAAAGTATATTATTAAAGTATATTATTAAACTATATTATTAAACTATATTATTAAAGTATATTATTAAAGTATATTATTAAGTATATTATTAAAGTATATTATTAAAGTATATTATTAAACTATATTATTAAACTATATTATTAAAGTATATTATTAAACTATATTATTAAACTATATTATTAAACTATATTATTAAACTATATTATTAAGTATATTATTAAAGTATATTATTAAACTATATTATTAAGTATATTATTAAGTATATTATTAAAGTATATTATTAAACTATATTATTAACTATATTATTAAAGTATATTATTAAAGTATATTATTAAAGTATATTATTCAACTATATTATTAAAGTATATTATTAAAGTATATTATTCAAGTATATTATTAAAGTATATTATTAAACTATATTATTAAACTATATTATTAAGTATATTATTAAAGTATATTATTAAAGTATATTATTAAAGTATATTATTAAAGTATATTATTAAAGTATATTATTAAGTATATTATTAAACTATATTATTAAAGTATATTATTAAAGTATATTATTAAAGTATATTATTAAAGTATATTATTAAAGTATATTAATAAACTATATTATTAAAGTATATTTTTAAAGTATATTATTAAAGTATATTATTAAGTATATCTCTCTCTAGGTCGTCCTCAGACGAGCCCTCCATCGTCGTTTCCAGTCATCTCGGTTCTCCATACATCCGGCCAGTTCGTTGGTACTTTGCACTCCTGCATCGCTCTTGAGTATATCCACGTATGTTAGCACGGGGCGTCCTCGTGATCGATGGCCGTGTGTTGGTTCCCAGAGCACCAGTTTGCTGGCTGGCAGTTCTTGATGTCTTTGGCAGTGTCCTGCTAGTCTCATTCTCCTGGCTGCTATTTTCTGGCTCACCCTCGGTAGTCCCTCATACAGAGTCATGTTAGTGACATGTACAGTCTTGCTGATGTTAAGTACTGCACGCAGCATTCTGGTGTAGCACCCGTCAAGGGACTTCTCCAGGGTTGGCTTCAGGGTCCAGCATTCACTGCCGTATAGGAGAACAGACTCCACTGTTGCG
Source organism: Protomyctophum bolini (assembly GCF_963924005.1). Taxonomy (NCBI): domain Eukaryota; kingdom Metazoa; phylum Chordata; class Actinopteri; order Myctophiformes; family Myctophidae; genus Protomyctophum; species Protomyctophum bolini. The sequence goes on from NW_027665869.1 coordinate 174,401, forward strand.
TAGAAGAAGCTGAGTTTGATTTGTCGGGGGAGATTGGAGTTCCAAACACTGTTCATGCCATTTAGGGACCTCCATGCAAGTGCCTTCCTCACTTTCAGATCTTGCTCGGTTGAGTTGACCCATGAGCCCAGGTACTTGAAGTCTTTGACTTCCTTCAGCACCGTGCCTCCTGCTGTTGTGAGAGGTGGATGTTCCGGTGAGATGTTGTAGGTGATAACCTCAGTTTTCTTGGCATTTAGCCTAAGGCCAACTTTGGCACACTCCAGCTCCACACTGTTCAGGAGTTCCTGAGCTTGTTCCACGCTGTCGGAGAGCAGGCCGATGTCATCCGCATAGTCCAGATCTGTCAGGACTACCTTGGGATGTCGTCTTGACCTCCTTGGGGTTAGGGTGAAGCCAAGATCCTGCTCTCGTCCACTGATAGCTTTCCTGAGCGCATAGTCCAGGACTATGATGAAGAGGAAAGGGGCTAGGGTATCCCCCTGCATTACCCCGGCCCGGATATCAAACTCCTCACTGTTACCATCTGGGGTCACCACCTTGGCCCTTGTTTTTGCATACATGGACTCTATTGCCCGGAGCAAGTTGGGAGGGACACCGTAGGCCTTAAGGATCTTCACCATTGTGCCTCTGTGAATCGAGTCAAACGCCTTTTTGAAGTCGATGAAGCAGAGTACAGCAGTCAAGTTGTCCTTCCTCACCTCCTCAATCATTCTCCTCAGTGCCAAGATCTGTGCTACGGTAGTTCTCCTCTCTCTGAAGCCATATTATTAAACTATATTATTAAACTATATTATTAAACTATATTATTAAGTATATTATTAAGTATATTATTAAACTATATTATTAAAGTATATTATTAAGTATATTATTAAACTATATTATTAAAGTATATTATTAAAGTATATTATTAAACTATATTATTCAACTATATTATTAAAGTATATTATTAAAGTATATTATTAAACTATATTATTAAACTATATTATTAAAGTATATTATTAAGTATATTATTAAACTATATTATTAAAGTATATTATTAAACTATATTATTAAAGTATATTATTAAACTATATTATTAAACTATATTATTAAACTATATTATTAAACTATATTATTAAACTATATTATTAAACTATATTATTAAGTATATTATTAAACTATATTATTAAACTATATTATTAAGTATATTATTAAACTATATTATTAAACTATATTATTAAAGTATATTATTAAAGTATATTATTAAACTATATTATTCAACTATATTATTAAAGTATATTATTAAAGTATATTATTAAAGTATATTATTAAACTATATTATTAAACTATATTATTAAAGTATATTATTAAGTATATTATTAAAGTATATTATTAAAGTATATTATTAAAGTATATTATTAAAGTATATTATTAAACTATATTATTAAACTATATTATTAAACTATATTATTAAACTATATTATTAAAGTATATTATTAAACTATATTATTAAAGTATATTATTAAAGTATATTATTAAAGTATATTATTAAAGTATATTATTAAAGTATATTAATAAACTATATTATTAAAGTATATTTTTAAAGTATATTATTAAAGTATATTATTAAGTATATCTCTCTCTAGGTCGTCCTCAGACGAGCCCTCCATCGTCGTTTCCAGTCATCTCGGTTCTCCATACATCCGGCCAGTTCGTTGGTACTTTGCACTCCTGCATCGCTCTTGAGTATATCCACGTATGTTAGCACGGGGCGTCCTCGTGATCGATGGCCGTGTGTTGGTTCCCAGAGCACCAGTTTGCTGGCTGGCAGTTCTTGATGTCTTTGGCAGTGTCCTGCTAGTCTCATTCTCCTGGCTGCTATTTTCTGGCTCACCCTCGGTAGTCCCTCATACAGAGTCATGTTAGTGACATGTACAGTCTTGCTGATGTTAAGTACTGCACGCAGCATTCTGGTGTAGCACCCGTCAAGGGACTTCTCCAGGGTTGGCTTCAGGGTCCAGCATTCACTGCCGTATAGGAGAACAGACTCCACTGTTGCGTAGAAGAAGCTGAGTTTGATTTGTCGGGGGAGATTGGAGTTCCAAACACTGTTCATGCCATTTAGGGACCTCCATGCAAGTGCCTTCCTCACTTTCAGATCTTGCTCGGTTGAGTTGACCCATGAGCCCAGGTACTTGAAGTCTTTGACTTCCTTCAGCACCGTGCCTCCTGCTGTTGTGAGAGGTGGATGTTCCGGTGAGATGTTGTAGGTGATAACCTCAGTTTTCTTGGCATTTAGCCTAAGGCCAACTTTGGCACACTCCAGCTCCACACTGTTCAGGAGTTCCTGAGCTTGTTCCACGCTGTCGGAGAGCAGGCCGATGTCATCCGCATAGTCCAGATCTGTCAGGACTACCTTGGGATGTCGTCTTGACCTCCTTGGGGTTAGGGTGAAGCCAAGATCCTGCTCTCGTCCACTGATAGCTTTCCTGAGCGCATAGTCCAGGACTATGATGAAGAGGAAAGGGGCTAGGGTATCCCCCTGCATTACCCCGGCCCGGATATCAAACTCCTCACTGTTACCATCTGGGGTCACCACCTTGGCCCTTGTTTTTGCATACATGGACTCTATTGCCCGGAGCAAGTTGGGAGGGACACCGTAGGCCTTAAGGATCTTCACCATTGTGCCTCTGTGAATCGAGTCAAACGCCTTTTTGAAGTCGATGAAGCAGAGTACAGCAGTCAAGTTGTCCTTCCTCACCTCCTCAATCATTCTCCTCAGTGCCAAGATCTGTGCTACGGTAGTTCCCCTCTCTCTGAAGCCATATTATTAAACTATATTATTAAACTATATTATTAAACTATATTATTAAACTATATTATTAAGTATATTATTAAGTATATTATTAAACTATATTATTAAAGTATATTATTAAGTATATTATTAAACTATATTATTAAAGTATATTATTAAAGTATATTATTAAACTATATTATTCAACTATATTATTAAAGTATATTATTAAAGTATATTATTAAACTATATTATTAAACTATATTATTAAACTATATTATTAAGTATATTATTAAACTATATTATTAAAGTATATTATTAAACTATATTATTAAAGTATATTATTAAACTATATTATTAAAGTATATTATTAAACTATATTATTAAACTATATTATTAAACTATATTATTAAACTATATTATTAAGTATATTATTAAGTATATTATTAAACTATATTATTAAACTATATTATTAAGTATATTATTAAACTATATTATTAAAGTATATTATTAAAGTATATTATTAAAGTATATTATTAAACTATATTATTCAACTATATTATTAAAGTATATTATTAAAGTATATTATTAAACTATATTATTAAACTATATTATTAAACTATATTATTAAGTATATTATTAAAGTATATTATTAAAGTATATTATTAAAGTATATTATTAAAGTATATTATTAAAGTATATTATTAAACTATATTATTAAACTATATTATTAAACTATATTATTAAAGTATATTATTAAAGTATATTATTAAGTATATTATTAAAGTATATTATTAAAGTATATTATTAAACTATATTATTAAACTATATTATTAAGTATATTATTAAGTATATTATTAAAGTATATTATTCAACTATATTATTCAACTATATTATTAAAGTATATTATTAAAGTATATTATTCAACTATATTATTAAGTATATTATTAAGTATATTATTAAAGTATATTATTAAACTATATTATTCAACTATATTATTAAAGTATATTATTAAACTATATTATTAAACTATATTATTAAGTATATTATTAAACTATATTATTAAAGTATATTATTAAAGTATATTATTAAAGTATATTATTAAAGTATATTATTAAAGTATATTATTAAACTATATTATTAAACTATATTATTAAGTATATTATTAAACTATATTATTAAACTATATTATTAAGTATATTATTAAACTATATTATTAAAGTATATTATTAAAGTATATTATTAAACTATATTATTCAACTATATTATTAAAGTATATTATTAAACTATATTATTAAACTATATTATTAAACTATATTATTAAACTATATTATTAAAGTATATTATTAAGTATATTATTAAACTATATTATTAAAGTATATTATTAAACTATATTATTAAACTATATTATTAAACTATATTATTAAACTATATTATTAAACTATATTATTAAACTATATTATTAAACTATATTATTAAACTATATTATTAAGTATATTATTAAAGTATATTATTAAACTATATTATTAAACTATATTATTAAACTATATTATTAAACTATATTATTCAACTATATTATTAAAGTATATTATTAAAGTATATTATTAAACTATATTATTAAACTATATTATTAAACTATATTATTAAACTATATTATTAAACTATATTATTAAGTATATTATTAAACTATATTATTAAAGTATATTATTAAACTATATTATTAAACTATATTATTAAGTATATTATTAAGTATATTATTAAACTATATTATTAAACTATATTATTAAGTATATTATTAAACTATATTATTAAAGTATATTATTAAAGTATATTATTAAACTATATTATTCAACTATATTATTAAAGTATATTATTAAAGTATATTATTAAACTATATTATTAAACTATATTATTAAAGTATATTATTAAGTATATTATTAAACTATATTATTAAAGTATATTATTAAACTATATTATTAAAGTATATTATTAAACTATATTATTAAACTATATTATTAAACTATATTATTAAACTATATTATTAAGTATATTATTAAAGTATATTATTAAACTATATTATTAAACTATATTATTAAAGTATATTATTAAAGTATATTATTAAAGTATATTATTAAAGTATATTATTAAACTATATTATTAAACTATATTATTAAACTATATTATTAAACTATATTATTAAAGTATATTATTAAGTATATTATTAAACTATATTATTAAACTATATTATTAAACTATATTATTAAACTATATTATTAAACTATATTATTAAACTATATTATTAAACTATAGTATAAAGTATATTATTAAAGTATATTATTAAAGTATATTATTAAAGTATATTATTAAACTATATTATTAAACTATATTATTAAACTATATTATTAAACTATATTATTAAGTATATTATTAAAGTATATTATTAAACTATATTATTAAGTATATTATTAAGTATATTATTAAAGTATATTATTAAACTATATTATTAACTATATTATTAAAGTATATTATTAAAGTATATTATTAAAGTATATTATTCAACTATATTATTAAAGTATATTATTAAAGTATATTATTCAAGTATATTATTAAAGTATATTATTAAACTATATTATTAAACTATATTATTAAGTATATTATAAAACTATATTATTAAACTATATTATTAAAGTATATTATTAAAGTATATTATTAAAGTATATTATTAAGTATATTATTAAACTATATTATTAAAGTATATTATTAAAGTATATTATTAAAGTATATTATTAAAGTATATTATTAAAGTATATTATTAAGTATATTATTAAAGTATATTATTAAAGGATATTATTAAAGGATATTATTCAACTATATTATTAAGTATATTATTAAAGTATATTATTAAACTATATTATTAAGTATATTATTAAAGTATATTATTCAACTATATTATTCAACTATATTATTAAAGTATATTATTAAAGTATATTATTAAACTATATTATTAAGTATATTATTAAGTATATTATTAAAGTATATTATTCAACTATATTATTCAACTATATTATTCAACTATATTATTAAAGTATATTATTAAAGTATATTATTAAACTATATTATTAAGTATATTATTAAGTATATTATTAAAGTATATTATTCAACTATATTATTCAACTATATTATTAAAGTATATTATTAAACTATATTATTAAGTATATTATTAAGTATATTATTAAAGTATATTATTAAACTATATTATTAAGTATATTATTAAAGTATATTATTAAACTATAATATTAAGTATATTATTAAGTATATTATTAAAGTATATTATTAAACTATATTATTAAGTATATTATTAAAGTATATTATTAAAGTATATTATTAAAGTATATTATTAAAGTATATTATTAAAGTATATTATTAAAGTATATTATTCAAGTATATTATTAAAGTATATTATTAAACTATATTATTAAGTATATTATAAAAGTATATTATTAAAGTATATTATTAAGTATATTATTAAAGTATATTATTCAAGTATATTATTAAAGTATATTATTAAACTATATTATTAAACTATATTATTAAGTATATTATTAAGTATATTATTAAACTATATTATTAAGTATATTAATAAAGTATATTATTAAAGTATATTATTAAACTATATTATTCAACTATATTATTAAAGTATATTATTAAACTATATTATTAAACTATATTATTAAACTATATTATTAAACTATATTATTAAACTATATTATTAAACTATATTATTAAACTATATTATTAAACTATATTATTCAACTATATTATTAAAGTATATTATTAAAGTATATTATTAAAGTATATTATTAAAGTATATTATAAAGTATATTATTAAAGTATATTATTAAACTATATTATTAAAGTATATTATTAAAGTATATTATTAAGTATATTATTAAAGTATATTATTAAAGTATATTATTAAACTATATTATTAAACTATATTATTAAACTATATTATTAAAGTATATTATTAAACTATATTATTAAACTATATTATTAAACTATATTATTAAACTATATTATTAAAGTATATTATTAAGTATATTATTAAACTATATTATTAAACTATATTATTAAACTATATTATTAAACTATATTATTAAACTATAGTATAAAGTATATTATTAAAGTATATTATTCAACTATATTATTAAAGTATATTATTAAAGTATATTATTAAACTATATTATTAAACTATATTATTAAACTATATTATTAAACTATAGTATAAAGTATATTATTAAAGTATATTATTAAAGTATATTATTAAACTATATTATTAAGTATATTATTAAACTATATTATTAAAGTATATTATTAAAGTATATTATTAAAGTATATTATTAAAGTATATTATTAAAGTATATTATTAAAGTATATTATTAAAGTATATTATTAAGTATATTATTAAAGTATATTATTAAAGGATATTATTAAAGGATATTATTCAACTATATTATTAAGTATATTATTAAAGTATATTATTCAACTATATTATTAAACTATATTATTAAAGTATATTAATAAAGTATATTAATAAACTATATTATTAAAGTATATTTTTAAAGTATATTATTAAAGTATATTATTAAAGTATATTATTAAGTATATTATTAAACTATATTATTAAACTATATTATTAAACTATATTATTAAACTATATTATTAAACTATATTATTAAAGTATATTATTAAAGTATATTATTAAACTATATTATTAAACTATATTATTAAGTATATTATTAAAGTATATTATTAAACTATATTATTAAACTATATTATTAAGTATATTATTAAGTATATTATTAAACTATATTATTAAACTATATTATTAAACTATATTATTAAACTATATTATTAAAGTATATTATTAAGTATATTATTAAACTATATTATTAAACTATATTATTAAAGTATATTATTAAAGTATATTATTAAACTATATTATTAAGTATATTATTAAACTATATTATTAAGTATATTATTATACTATATTATTAAAGTATATTATTAAAGTATATTATTAAGTATATTATTCAACTATATTATTAAAGTATATTATTAAAGTATATTATTAAAGTATATTATTAAACTATATTATTAAACTATATTATTAAACTATATTATTAAGTATATTATTAAACTATATTATTAAACTATATTATTAAACTATATTATTAAAGTATATTATTAAAGTATATTATTAAAGTATATTATTAAACTATATTATTAAACTATATTATTAAACTATATTATTAAACTATATTTTTAAACTATATTATTAAACTATATTATTAAGTATATTATTAAAGTATATTATTAAAGTATATTATTAAACTATATTATTAAACTATATTATTAAACTATATTATTAAAGTATATTATTAAACTATATTATTAAACTATATTATTAAACTATATTATTAAACTATATTATTAAACTATATTATTAAAGTATATTATTAAAGTATATTATTAAGTATATTAATAAAGTATATTATTAAAGTATATTATTAAAGTATATTATTAAAGTATATTATTAAAGTATATTATTAAACTATAGTATAAAGTATATTATTAAAGTATATTATTAAAGTATATTATTAAAGTATATTATTAAACTATATTATTAAACTATATTATTAAGTATATTATTAAAGTATATTATTAAACTATATTATTAAGTATATTATTAAGTATATTATTAAAGTATATTATTAAACTATATTATTAAGTATATTATTAAGTATATTATTAAAGTATATTATTAAACTATATTATTAACTATATTATTAAACTATATTATTAACTATATTATTAAAGTATATTATTAAAGTATATTATTCAACTATATTATTAAAGTATATTATTAAAGTATATTATTAAAGTATATTATTCAAGTATATTATTAAAGTATATTATTAAACTATATTATTAAAGTATATTAATAAAGTATATTAATAAACTATATTATTAAAGTATATTATTAAAGTATATTATTAAAGTATATTATTAAACTATATTATTAAACTATATTATTAAACTATAGTATAAAGTATATTATTAAAGTATATTATTAAAGTATATTATTAAAGTATATTATTAAAGTATATTATTAAAGTATATTATTAAACTATATTATTAAACTATATTTTTAAGTATATTATTAAACTATATTATTAAAGTATATTATTAAACTATATTATTAAAGTATATTATTAAAGTATATTATTAAAGTATATTATTAAAGTATATTATTAAGTATATTATTAAAGTATATTATTAAAGGATATTATTAAAGGATATTATTCAACTATATTATTAAGTATATTATTAAAGTATATTATTAAACTATATTATTAAGTATATTATTAAAGTATATTATTCAACTATATTATTCAACTATATTATTAAAGTATATTATTAAAGTATATTATTAAACTATATTATTCAACTATATTATTAAAGTATATTATTAAAGTATATTATTAAAGTATATTATTAAACTATATTATTAAACTATATTATTAAACTATATTATTAAGTATATTATTAAACTATATTATTAAAGTATATTATTAAACTATATTATTAAAGTATATTATTAAAGTATATTATTAAACTATATTATTAAACTATATTATTAAACTATATTATTAAACTATATTATTAAACTATATTTTTAAACTATATTATTAAACTATATTATTAAGTATATTATTAAAGTATATTATTAAAGTATATTATTAAAGTATATTATTAAAGTATATTATTAAACTATATTATTAAAGTATATTATTAAACTATATTATTAAACTATATTATTAAACTATATTATTAAACTATATTATTAAAGTATATTATTAAAGTATATTATTAAAGTATATTATTAAGTATATTAATAAAGTATATTATTAAAGTATATTATTAAAGTATATTATTAAAGTATATTATTAAAGTATATTATTAAAGTATATTATTAAACTATAGTATAAAGTATATTATTAAAGTATATTATTAAAGTATATTATTAAAGTATATTATTAAACTATATTATTAAGTATATTATTAAAGTATATTATTAAACTATATTATTAAGTATATTATTAAGTATATTATTAAAGTATATTATTAAACTATATTATTAAGTATATTATTAAGTATATTATTAAAGTATATTATTAAACTATATTATTAACTATATTATTAAAGTATATTATTAAAGTATATTATTCAACTATATTATTAAAGTATATTATTAAAGTATATTATTCAAGTATATTATTAAAGTATATTATTAAACTATATTATTAAAGTATATTAATAAAGTATATTAATAAACTATATTATTAAAGTATATTATTAAAGTATATTATTAAAGTATATTATTAAACTATATTATTAAACTATATTATTAAACTATATTATTAAACTATAGTATAAAGTATATTATTAAAGTATATTATTAAAGTATATTATTAAAGTATATTATTAAAGTATATTATTAAAGTATATTATTAAACTATATTATTAAACTATATTTTTAAGTATATTATTAAACTATATTATTAAAGTATATTATTAAACTATATTATTAAAGTATATTATTAAAGTATATTATTAAAGTATATTATTAAAGTATATTATTAAGTATATTATTAAAGTATATTATTAAAGGATATTATTAAAGGATATTATTCAACTATATTATTAAGTATATTATTAAAGTATATTATTAAACTATATTATTAAGTATATTATTAAAGTATATTATTCAACTATATTATTCAACTATATTATTAAAGTATATTATTAAAGTATATTATTAAACTATATTATTAAGTATATTATTAAGTATATTATTAAAGTATATTATTCAACTATATTATTCAACTATATTATTAAAGTATATTATTAAACTATATTATTAAGTATATTATTAAGTATATTATTAAAGTATATTATTAAAGTATATTATTAAAGTATATTATTAAGTATATTATTAAAGGATATTATTAAAGGATATTATTCAACTATATTATTAAGTATATTATTAAACTATATTATTAAGTATATTATTAAAGTATATTATTCAACTATATTATTAAACTATATTATTAAAGTATATTAATAAAGTATATTAATAAACTATATTATTAAAGTATATTTTTAAAGTATATTATTAAAGTATATTATTAAAGTATATTATTAAGTATATTATTAAACTATATTATTAAACTATATTATTAAACTATATTATTAAACTATATTATTAAAGTATATTATTAAGTATATTATTAAACTATATTATTAAACTATATTATTAAAGTATATTATTAAAGTATATTATTAAAGTATATTATTAAACTATATTATTAAACTATATTATTAAACTATATTATTAAACTATATTATTAAACTATATTATTAAGTATATTATTAAGTATATTATTAAACTATATTATTATACTATATTATTAAGTATATTATTAAACTATATTATTAAAGTATATTATTAAAGTATATTATTAAACTATATTATTAAAGTATATTATTAAACTATATTATTAAACTATATTATTAAACTATATTATTAAACTATATTATTAAAGTATATTATTAAGTATATTATTAAAGTATATTATTAAAGTATATTATTAAACTATATTATTAAAGTATATTATTCAACTATATTATTAAACTATATTATTAAAGTATATTATTAAAGTATATTATTAAAGTATATTATTAAAGTATATTATTAAACTATATTATTAAAGTATATTATTAAAGTATATTATTAAAGTATATTATTAAGTATATTATTAAAGTATATTATTAAACTATATTATTAAACTATAGTATAAAGTATATTATTAAAGTATATTATTAAAGTATATTATTAAAGTATATTATTAAAGTATATTATTAAAGTATATTATTAAAGTATATTATTAAAGTATATTATTAAGTATATTATTAAGTATATTATTAAAGTATATTATTAAACTATATTATTAACTATATTATTAAAGTATATTATTCAACTATATTATTAAAGTATATTATTAAAGTATATTATTAAAGTATATTATTCAAGTATATTATTAAAGTATATTATTAAAGTATATTATTAAAGTATATTAATAAAGTATATTAATAAACTATATTATTAAAGTATATTATTAAAGTATATTATTAAACTATATTATTAAACTATATTATTAAACTATATTATTAAACTATATTATTAAACTATAGTATAAAGTATATTATTAAAGTATATTATTAAAGTATATTATTAAAGTATATTATTAAACTATATTATTAAACTATAGTATAAAGTATATTATTAAAGTATATTATTAAAGTATATTATTAAAGTATATTATTAAACTATATTATTAAACTATATTATTAACTATATTATTAAAGTATATTATTAAAATATATTATTAAAGTATATTATTAAACTATATTATTAAAGTATATTATTAAAGTATATTATTATACTATATTATTAAACTATATTATTAAAGTATATTATTCAAGTATATTATTAAAGTATATTATTAAAGTATATTATTAAAGTATATTATTAAACTATATTATTAAAGTATATTATTAAAGTATATTATTAAACTATATTATTAAACTATATTATTAAGTATATTATTAAAGTATATTATTAAACTATATTATTAAACTATATTATTAAGTATATTATTAAGTATATTATTAAAGTATATTATTAAACTATATTATTAACTATATTATTAAAGTATATTATTAAAGTATATTATTCAACTATATTATTAAAGTATATTATTAAAGTATATTATTCAAGTATATTATTAAACTATATTATTCAACTATATTATTAAAGTATATTATTAAGTATATTATTAAACTATATTATTAAAGTATATTATTAAACTATATTATTCAACTATATTATTAAAGTATATTATTAAAGTATATTATTAAACTATATTATTAAACTATATTATTAAACTATATTATTAAACTATATTATTAAAGTATATTATTAAGTATATTATTAAAGTATATTATTAAACTATATTATTAAAGTATATTATTAAACTATATTATTAAAGTATATTATTAAACTATATTATTAAAGTATATTATTAAACTATATTATTAAAGTATATTATTAAACTATATTATTAAAGTATATTATAAAGTATATTATTAAAGTATATTATTAAGTATATTATTAAACTATATTATTAAACTATATTATTAAACTATATTATTAAACTATAGTATAAAGTATATTATTAAAGTATATTATTAAAGTATATTATTAAAGTATATTATTAAACTATATTATTAAGTATATTATTAAAGTATATTATTAAAGTATATTATTAAAGTATATTATTAAGTATATTATTAAAGTATATTATTAAAGGATATTATTAAAGGATATTATTCAACTATATTATTAAGTATATTATTAAAGTATATTATTAAACTATATTATTAAGTATATTATTAAAGTATATTATTCAACTATATTATTCAACTATATTATTAAAGTATATTATTAAAGTATATTATTCAACTATATTATTCAACTATATTATTCAACTATATTATTAAAGTATATTATTAAAGTATATTATTAAACTATATTATTAAGTATATTATTAAGTATATTATTAAAGTATATTATTAAACTATATTATTAAGTATATTATTAAAGTATATTATTAAAGTATATTATTCAAGTATATTATTAAAGCATATTATTGAAGTATATTATTAAAGTATATTATTCAAGTATATTATTAAAGTATATTATTAAAGTATATTATTAAAGTATATTATTAAGTATATTATTAAACTATATTATTAAAGTATATTATTAAAGTATATTATTAAAGTATATTATTAAAGTATATTATTAAACTATATTATTAAACTATATTATGAAGTATATTATTAAACTATATTATTAAACTATATTATTAAGTATATTATTAAGTATATTATTAAACTATATTATTAAACTATATTATTAAACTATATTATTAAACTATATTATTAAAGTATATTATTAAACTATATTATTCAACTATATTATTCAACTATATTATGAAGTATATTATTAAACTATATTATTAAACTATATTATTAAACTATATTATTAAGTATATTATTAAAGTATATTATTAAACTATATTATGAAGTATATTATTAAACTATATTATTAAACTATATTAATAAACTATATTATTAAAGTATATTATTAAAGTATATTATTAAACTATATTATTCAACTATATTATGAAGTATATTATTAAACTATATTATTAAACTATATTAATAAACTATATTATTAAAGTATATTTTTAAAGTATATTATTAAAGTATATTATTAAAGTATATTATTAAGTATATTATTAAACTATATTATTAAAGTATATTATTAAAGTATATTATTAAACTATATTATTCAACTATATTATGAAGTATATTATTAAACTATATTATTAAACTATATTATTAAACTATATTATTAAACTATATTATTAAGTATATTATTAAAGTATATTATTAAAGTATATTATTAAACTATATTATTAAACTATATTATTAAAGTATATTATTAAACTATATTATTAAAGTATATTATTAAACTATATTATTAAAGTATATTATAAAGTATATTATTAAAGTATATTATTAAAGTATATTATTAAAGTATATTATTAAACTATATTATTCAACTATATTATGAAGTATATTATTAAACTATATTATTAAACTATATTATTAAACTATATTATTAAAGTATATTATTAAAGTATATTATTAAGTATATTATTAAACTATATTATTAAACTATATTATTAAACTATATTATTAAACTATATTATAAAGTATATTATTAAACTATATTATTAAAGTATATTATTAAACTATATTATTAAAGTATATTATAAAGTATATTATTAAAGTATATTATTAAGTATATTATTAAACTATATTATTAAACTATATTATTAAACTATATTATTAAACTATATTATTAAACTATAGTATAAAGTATATTATTAAAGTATATTATTAAAGTATATTATTAAAGTATATTATTAAAGTATATTATTAAACTATATTATTAAGTATATTATTAAAGTATATTATTAAAGTATATTATTAAACTATATTATTAAGTATATTATTAAAGTATATTATTAAAGGATATTATTAAAGGATATTATTCAACTATATTATTAAGTATATTATTAAAGTATATTATTAAACTATATTATTAAGTATATTATTAAAGTATATTATTCAACTATATTATTCAACTATATTATTAAAGTATATTATTAAAGTATATTTTTAAAGTATATTATTAAGTATATTATTAAGTATATTATTAAAGTATATTATTCAACTATATTATTCAACTATATTATTCAACTATATTATTAAAGTATATTATTAAAGTATATTATTAAACTATATTATTAAGTATATTATTAAGTATATTATTAAAGTATATTATTAAACTATATTATTAAGTATATTATTAAAGTATATTATTCAAGTATATTATTAAAGTATATTATTGAAGTATATTATTAAAGTATATTATTCAAGTATATTATTAAAGTATATTATTAAAGTATATTATTAAGTATATTATTAAAGTATATTATTAAAGTATATTATTAAGTATATTATTAAACTATATTATTAAAGTATATTATTAAAGTATATTATTAAAGTATATTATGAAACTATATTATTCAACTATATTATGAAGTATATTATTAAACTATATTATTAAACTATATTATTAAACTATATTATTAAGTATATTATTAAGTATATTATTAAACTATATTATTAAACTATATTATTAAAGTATATTATTAAAGTATATTATTAAAGTATATTATTAAACTATATTATTCAACTATATTATTCAACTATATTATGAAGTATATTATTAAACTATATTATTAAACTATATTATTAAACTATATTATTAAACTATATTATTAAACTATATTATTAAGTATATTATTAAGTATATTATTAAACTATATTATTAAACTATATTATTAAACTATATTATTAAAGTATATTATTAAAGTATATTATTAAAGTATATTATTAAACTATATTATTCAACTATATTATGAAGTATATTATTAAACTATATTATTAAACTATATTATTAAACTATATTATTAAGTATATTATTAAACTATATTATTAAACTATATTAATAAACTATATTATTAAAGTATATTATTAAAGTATATTATTAAACTATATTATTCAACTATATTATGAAGTATATTATTAAACTATATTATTAAACTATATTAATAAACTATATTATTAAAGTATATTTTTAAAGTATATTATTAAAGTATATTATTAAAGTATATTATTAAGTATATTATTAAACTATATTATTAAAGTATATTTTTAAAGTATATTATTAAGTATATTATTAAGTATATTATTAAAGTATATTATTCAACTATATTATTCAACTATATTATTCAACTATATTATTAAAGTATATTATTAAAGTATATTATTAAACTATATTATTAAGTATATTATTAAGTATATTATTAAAGTATATTATTAAACTATATTATTAAGTATATTATTAAAGTATATTATTCAAGTATATTATTAAAGTATATTATTGAAGTATATTATTAAAGTATATTATTCAAGTATATTATTAAAGTATATTATTAAAGTATATTATTAAGTATATTATTAAAGTATATTATTAAAGTATATTATTAAGTATATTATTAAACTATATTATTAAAGTATATTATTAAAGTATATTATTAAAGTATATTATGAAACTATATTATTCAACTATATTATGAAGTATATTATTAAACTATATTATTAAACTATATTATTAAACTATATTATTAAGTATATTATTAAGTATATTATTAAACTATATTATTAAACTATATTATTAAAGTATATTATTAAAGTATATTATTAAAGTATATTATTAAAGTATATTATTAAACTATATTATTCAACTATATTATGAAGTATATTATTAAACTATATTATTAAACTATATTATTAAACTATATTATTAAACTATATTATTAAACTATATTATTAAGTATATTATTAAGTATATTATTAAACTATATTATTAAACTATATTATTAAACTATATTATTAAAGTATATTATTAAAGTATATTATTAAACTATATTATTCAACTATATTATGAAGTATATTATTAAACTATATTATTAAACTATATTATTAAACTATATTATTAAGTATATTATTAAACTATATTATTAAACTATATTAATAAACTATATTATTAAAGTATATTATTAAAGTATATTATTAAACTATATTATTCAACTATATTATGAAGTATATTATTAAACTATATTATTAAACTATATTAATAAACTATATTATTAAAGTATATTTTTAAAGTATATTATTAAAGTATATTATTAAAGTATATTATTAAGTATATTATTAAACTATATTATTAAAGTATATTATTAAAGTATATTATTAAACTATATTATTAAACTATATTATTCAACTATATTATGAAGTATATTATTAAACTATATTATTAAACTATATTATTAAGTATATTATTAAGTATATTATTAAACTATATTATTAAACTATATTATTAAACTATATTATTAAACTATATTATTAAAGTATATTATTAAAGTATATTATTAAAGTATATTATTAAACTATATTATTCAACTATATTATGAAGTATATTATTAAACTATATTATTAAACTATATTATTAAACTATATTATTAAGTATATTATTAAGTATATTATTAAACTATATTATTAAACTATATTATTAAGTATATTATTAAACTATATTATTAAACTATATTATTAAACTATATTATTCAACTATATTATTCAACTATATTATGAAGTATATTATTAAACTATATTATTAAACTATATTATTCAACTATATTATGAAGTATATTATTAAACTATATTATTAAACTATATTAATAAACTATATTATTAAAGTATATTATTAAAGTATATTATTAAACTATATTATTCAACTATATTATGAAGTATATTATTAAACTATATTATTAAACTATATTAATAAACTATATTATTAAAGTATATTTTTAAAGTATATTATTAAAGTATATTATTAAAGTATATTATTAAGTATATTATTAAACTATATTATTAAAGTATATTATTAAAGTATATTATTAAAGTATATTATTAAAGTATATTATTAAAGTATATTATTAAACTATATTATTCAACTATATTATGAAGTATATTATTAAACTATATTATTAAACTATATTATTAAACTATATTATTAAGTATATTATTAAGTATATTATTAAACTATATTATTAAACTATATTATTAAACTATATTATTAAAGTATATTAATAAAGTATATTATTAAAGTATATTATTAAAGTATATTATTAAACTATATTATTCAACTATATTATGAAGTATATTATTAAAGTATATTATTAAAGTATATTATTAAGTATATTATTAAGTATATTATTAAACTATATTATTAAACTATATTATTAAGTATATTATTAAACTATATTATTAAACTATATTATTAAACTATATTATTCAACTATATTATTCAACTATATTATGAAGTATATTATTAAACTATATTATTAAACTATATTATTAAACTATATTATTAAGTATATTATTAAGTATATTATTAAACTATATTATTAAACTATATTATTAAGTATATTATTAAACTATATTATTAAAGTATATTATTAAAGTATATTATTAAAGTATATTATTCAACTATATTATTAAAGTATATTATTAAAGTATATTATTAAAGTATATTATTAAACTATATTATTAAACTATATTATTAAACTATATTATTAAGTATATTATTAAACTATATTATTAAAGTATATTATTAAACTATATTATTAAAGTATATTATTAAAGTATATTATTAAACTATATTATGAAACTATATTATTCAACTATATTATTAAAGTATATTATTAAAGTATATTATTAAAGTATATTATTAAAGTATATTATTAAACTATATTATTAAAGTATATTATTAAAGTATATTATTAAGTATATTATTAAAGTATATTATTAAAGTATATTATTAAAGTATATTATTAAAGTATATTATTAAAGTATATTATTAAAGTATATTATTAAAGTATATTATTAAGTATATTATTAAAGTATATTATTAAAGTATATTATTAAACTATATTATTAAACTATATTATTAAGTATATTATTAAGTATATTATTAAAGTATATTATTCAACTATATTATTCAACTATATTATTAAAGTATATTATTCAACTATATTATTAAGTATATTATTAAAGTATATTATTAAACTATATTATTAAGTATATTATTAAAGTATATTATTAAAGTATATTATTCAAGTATATTATTAAAGTATATTATTAAAGTATATTATTAAAGTATATTATTAAAGTATATTATTCAAGTATATTATTCAAGTATATTATTAAACTATATTATTAAGTATATTATTAAAGTATATTATTAAAGTATATTATTAAGTATATTATTAAAGTATATTATTAAAGTATATTAATAAAGTATATTAATAAACTATATTATTAAAGTATATTTTTAAAGTATATTATTAAAGTATATTATTAAAGTATATTATTAAGTATATTATTAAACTATATTATTAAACTATATTATAAAAGTATATTATTAAAGTATATTATTAAAGTATATTATTAAAGTATATTATTAAACTATATTATTAAACTATATTATTAAGTATATTATTAAAGTATATTATTAAACTATATTATTAAACTATATTATTAAGTATATTATTAAGTATATTATTAAAGTATATTATTAAACTATATTATTAAGTATATTATTAAACTATATTATTAAAGTATATTATTAAAGTATATTATTAAACTATATTATTCAACTATATTATTAAAGTATATTATTAAACTATATTATTAAACTATATTATTAAAGTATATTATTAAAGTATATTATTAAACTATATTATTAAAGTATATTATTAAGTATATTATTAAACTATATTATTAAAGTATATTATTAAAGTATATTATTAAACTATATTATTAAAGTATATTATTAAAGTATATTATTAAACTATATTATTAAACTATATTATTAAGTATATTATTAAGTATATTATTAAACTATATTATTAAACTATATTGTTAAGTATATTATTAAACTATATTATTAAAGTATATTATTAAAGTATATTATTAAACTATATTATTCAACTATATTATTAAAGTATATTATTAAAGTATATTATTAAACTATATTATTAAACTATATTATTAAAGGTGATATAGGCAAGTTTCCAGTGTTTGTACACAGAATTGATCGAGTGTTTCCAAACAAATTAAAATCTAGCTCCACCCCCCTCCCCCCGTCATTCTATTGGCTGAGCCAGGTCACTTCAGGCTATGGGGTTGTTGTTGCTGCTGGGAGGGACGCTATGGATATTGCGCTCGTATGGCTAAATATGACATTAAAAAATTATGAATTTCTATCGATATCATAGTTACAACAATGACATTGAGTTGACATGTTTTTTTAAGGGTAACTGTAGCGTAATCACAATATCACAAGACTGACACGACGAGTCCCGCAAATGAGGAAGTAGGAAGTAGTGGAGCAGACTCACTGGCTCTCAATTCAATTATCTTTCATTTGTAATCGTGCATATAAAACATATTGCCCCTCAAATGCCCCAGCCACTACAGCATCGTTCATGTGAACTACTTTGTCCACGGTTATTCATCGCTATGATGATCAGCGACGGCTTGTCACCGTTGGCGAGCACGGGTTGAATGCAAGCTTCAAGCCGGCCGGACCACCAAACCATGCGCTATACATAGCGATTCTCATAATTTCAACAGGCTTACATATTACATCATAAACATACTATTTCACATGAACAATGGTGAAACTAAGATATGGGGATAATATTATACTTGCAAATTGCAAGTATAATATTATCCCCATATCTTAGTTTCACCAATGCGATTTCATTGCAAGTTGCAATGAAATCGCATTGCGTTTTCATTATAATACTGCTGGGTCGAACCTCTATGGGTCGAACACACAGTCACAGCCTCGCGCTGCAATTGGCTAAGACTCCGCGTCACCCCCCACACAGACCCTCCTCCCAACACGACGCTTCCGTCCCGCGACATAAACAACAGTGGATATAAACAGATACAAACACATAGAGGGAGACAAAGGGAGAGTGTATGTCTACAGGGCAGCAGCTCAGCATCAAAATATAGGGGAAGATAGAGGGAATAAGGCCACAAATATAGATAGATAAATATGTTGATTTTTGGCTGAAAACTTGCCTATATCACCTTTAAAGTATATTATTAAAGTATATTATTAAGTATATTATTAAACTATATTATTAAAGTATATTATTAAACTATATTATTAAAGTATATTATTAAACTATATTATTAAGTATATTATTAAGTATATTATTAAAGTATATTATTAAAGTATATTATTAAAGTATATTATTAAAGTATATTATTAAAGTATATTATTAAAGTATATTATTAAAGTATATTATTAAGTATATTATTAAAGTATATTATTAAAGTATATTATTAAACTATATTATTAAACTATATTATTAAGTATATTATTAAGTATATTATTAAAGTATATTATTCAACTATATTATTCAACTATATTATTCAACTATATTATTAAAGTATATTATTAAAGTATATTATTCAACTATATTATTAAGTATATTATTAAGTATATTATTAAAGTATATTATTAAAGTATATTATTAAGTATATTATTAAAGTATATTATTAAAGTATATTATTCAAGTATATTATTAAAGTATATTATTAAAGTATATTATTAAAGTATATTATTAAAGTATATTATTAAAGTATATTATTCAAGTATATTATTAAAGTATATTATTAAACTATATTATTAAGTATATTATTAAAGTATATTATTAAAGTATATTATTAAGTATATTATTAAAGTATATTATTAAAGTATATTAATAAAGTATATTAATAAACTATATTATTAAAGTATATTTTTAAAGTATATTATTAAAGTATATTATTAAAGTATATTATTAAGTATATTATTAAACTATATTATTAAACTATATTATAAAAGTATATTATTAAAGTATATTAATAAAGTATATTATTAAAGTATATTATTAAACTATATTATTAAACTATATTATTAAGTATATTATTAAAGTATATTATTAAACTATATTATTAAACTATATTATTAAGTATATTATTAAGTATATTATTAAACTATATTATTAAACTATATTATTAAGTATATTATTAAAGTATATTATTAAAGTATATTATTAAAGTATATTATTAAGTATATTATTAAACTATATTATTAAACTATATTATTAAATTATATTATTAAAGTATATTATTAAAGTATATTATTAAAGTATATTATTAAAGTATATTATTAAACTATATTATTAAGTATATTATTAAGTATATTATTAAACTATATTATTAAACTATATTATTAAGTATATTATTAAAGTATATTATTAAAGTATATTATTCAACTATATTATTAAAGTATATTATTAAAGTATATTATTCAACTATATTATTAAAGTATATTATTAAAGTATATTATTAAACTATATTAATAAACTATATTATTAAAGTATATTATTAAAGTATATTATTAAGTATATTATTAAAGTATATTATTAAAGTATATTATTAAAGTATATTATTAAAGTATATTATTAAGTATATTATTAAGTATATTATTAAAGTATATTATTAAACTATATTATTAAGTATATTATTAAGTATATTATTAAAGTATATTATTAAACTATATTATTAACTATATTATTAAACTATATTATTAACTATATTATTAAAGTATATTATTAAAGTATATTATTCAACTATATTATTAAGTATATTATTAAGTATATTATTAAACTATATTATTAAAGTATATTATTAAGTATATTATTAAACTATATTATTAAAGTATATTATTAAACTATATTATTAAACTATATTATTAAACTATATTATTAAACTATATTATTAAGTATATTATAAAAGTATATTATTAAAGTATATTATTAAACTATATTATTAAACTATATTATTAAAGTATATTATTAAAGTATATTATTAAAGTATATTATTAAAGTATATTATTAAAGTATATTATTAAAGTATATTATTAAAGTATATTATTAAGTATATTATTAAAGTATATTATTAAGTATATTATTAAACTATATTATTAAACTATATTATTAAGTATATTATTAAACTATATTATTAAAGTATATTATTAAAGTATATTATTAAACTATATTATTCAACTATATTATTAAAGTATATTATTAAAGTATATTATTAAAGTATATTATTAAACTATATTATTAAACTATATTATTAAAGTATATTATTAAAGTATATTATTAAGTATATTATTAAACTATATTATTAAAGTATATTATTAAACTATATTATTAAAGTATATTATTAAACTATATTATTAAAGTATATTATTAAAGTATATTATTAAACTATATTATTAAAGTATATTATTAAACTATATTATTAAACTATATTATTAAACTATATTATTAAACTATATTATTAAACTATATTATTAAACTATATTATTAAGTATATTATTAAAGTATATTATTAAAGTATATTATTAAACTATATTATTAAAGTATATTATTAAAGTATATTATTAAAGTATATTATTAAAGTATATTATTAAACTATATTATTAAAGTATATTATTAAACTATATTATTAAAGTATATTATTAAAGTATATTATTAAAGTATATTATTAAGTATATTATTAAAGTATATTATTAAAGTATATTATTAAACTATATTATTAAACTATATTATAAACTATATTATTAAACTATAGTATAAAGTATATTATTAAAGTATATTATTAAAGTATATTATTAAACTATATTATTAAAGTATATTAATAAAGTATATTATTAAACTATATTAATAAACTATATTATTAAACTATATTATTAAAGTATATTATTAAAGTATATTATTCAAGTATATTATTCAAGTATATTATTCAAGTATATTATTAAAGTATATTATTAAAGTATATTATTAAAGTATATTATTAAGTATATTATTAAAGTATATTATTAAACTATATTATTAAACTATATTATTAAGTATATTATTAAGTATATTATTAAACTATATTATTAAACTATATTATTAAGTATATTATTAAAGTATATTATTAAAGTATATTATTAAAGTATATTATTCAACTATATTATTAAAGTAAATTATTAAAGTATATTATTAAACTATATTATTAAACTATATTAATAAACTATATTATTAAAGTATATTATTAAAGTATATTATTAAACTATATTATTAAACTATATTATTAAGTATATTATTAAAGTATATTATTAAAGTATATTATTAAAGTATATTATTCAACTATATTATTAAAGTATATTATTAAAGTATATTATTAAAGTATATTATTAAACTATATTAATAAACTATATTATTAAACTATATTATTAAAGTATATTATTAAAGTATATTATTCAAGTATATTATTCAAGTATATTATTAAACTATATTATTAAAGTATATTATTAAACTATATTATTAAAGTATATTATTAAAGTATATTATTAAAGTATATTATTAAGTATATTATTAAAGTATATTATTCAACTATATTATTCAACTATATTATTCAACTATATTATTCAACTATATTATTAAAGTATATTTTTAAACTATATTATTAAGTATATTATTAAGTATATTATTAAAGTATATTATTAAAGTATATTATTAAAGTATATTATTAAACTATATTATTCAACTATATTATTAAAGTATATTATTAAAGTATATTATTAAACTATATTATTAAACTATATTATTAAAGGTGATATAGGCAAGTTTCCAGTGTTTGTACACAGAATTGATCGAGTGTTTCCAAACAAATTAAAATCTAGCTCCACCCCCCTCCCCCCGTCATTCTATTGGCTGAGCCAGGTCACTTCAGGCTATGGGGTTGTTGTTGCTGCTGGGAGGGACGCTATGGATATTGCGCTCGTATGGCTAAATATGACATTAAAAAATTATGAATTTCTATCGATATCATAGTTACAAACAATGACATTGAGTTGACATGTTTTTTTAAGGGTAACTGTAGCGTAATCACAATATCACAAGACTGACACGACGAGTCCCGCAAATGAGGAAGTAGGAAGTAGTGGAGCAGACTCACTGGCTCTCAATTCAATTATCTTTCATTTGTAATCGTGCATATAAAACATATTGCCCCTCAAATGCCCCAGCCACTACAGCATCGTTCATGTGAACTACTTTGTCCACGGTTATTCATCGCTATGATGATCAGCGACGGCTTGTCACCGTTGGCGAGCACGGGTTGAATGCAAGCTTCAAGCCGGCCGGACCACCAAACCATGCGCTATACATAGCGATTCTCATAATTTCAACAGGCTTACATATTACATCATAAACATACTATTTCACATGAACAATGGTGAAACTAAGATATGGGGATAATATTATACTTGCAAATTGCAAGTATAATATTATCCCCATATCTTAGTTTCACCAATGCGATTTCATTGCAAGTTGCAATGAAATCGCATTGCGTTTTCATTATAATACTGCTGGGTCGAACCTCTATGGGTCGAACACACAGTCACAGCCTCGCGCTGCAATTGGCTAAGACTCCGCGTCACCCCCACACAGACCCTCCTCCCAACACGACGCTTCCGTCCCGCGACATAAACAACAGTGGATATAAACAGATACAAACACATAGAGGGAGACAAAGGGAGAGTGTATGTCTACAGGGCAGCAGCTCAGCATCAAAATATAGGGGAAGATAGAGGGAATAAGGCCACAAATATAGATAGATAAATATGTTGATTTTTGGCTGAAAACTTGCCTATATCACCTTTAAAGTATATTATTAAAGTATATTATTAAGTATATTATTAAACTATATTATTAAAGTATATTATTAAACTATATTATTAAGTATATTATTAAACTATATTATTAAGTATATTATTAAGTATATTATTAAAGTATATTATTAAAGTATATTATTAAAGTATATTATTAAAGTATATTATTAAAGTATATTATTAAAGTATATTATTAAAGTATATTATTAAGTATATTATTAAAGTATATTATTAAAGTATATTATTAAACTATATTATTAAACTATATTATTAAGTATATTATTAAGTATATTATTAAAGTATATTATTCAACTATATTATTCAACTATATTATTCAACTATATTATTAAAGTATATTATTAAAGTATATTATTCAACTATATTATTAAGTATATTATTAAGTATATTATTAAAGTATATTATTAAAGTATATTATTAAGTATATTATTAAAGTATATTATTAAAGTATATTATTCAAGTATATTATTAAAGTATATTATTAAAGTATATTATTAAAGTATATTATTAAAGTATATTATTCAAGTATATTATTAAAGTATATTATTAAACTATATTATTAAGTATATTATTAAAGTATATTATTAAAGTATATTATTAAGTATATTATTAAAGTATATTATTAAAGTATATTAATAAAGTATATTAATAAACTATATTATTAAAGTATATTTTTAAAGTATATTATTAAAGTATATTATTAAAGTATATTATTAAGTATATTATTAAACTATATTATTAAACTATATTATAAAAGTATATTATTAAAGTATATTAATAAAGTATATTATTAAAGTATATTATTAAACTATATTATTAAACTATATTATTAAGTATATTATTAAAGTATATTATTAAACTATATTATTAAACTATATTATTAAGTATATTATTAAGTATATTATTAAACTATATTATTAAACTATATTATTAAGTATATTATTAAAGTATATTATTAAAGTATATTATTAAAGTATATTATTAAGTATATTATTAAACTATATTATTAAACTATATTATTAAATTATATTATTAAAGTATATTATTAAAGTATATTATTAAAGTATATTATTAAAGTATATTATTAAACTATATTATTAAGTATATTATTAAGTATATTATTAAACTATATTATTAAACTATATTATTAAGTATATTATTAAAGTATATTATTAAAGTATATTATTCAACTATATTATTAAAGTATATTATTAAAGTATATTATTCAACTATATTATTAAAGTATATTATTAAAGTATATTATTAAACTATATTAATAAACTATATTATTAAAGTATATTATTAAAGTATATTATTAAGTATATTATTAAAGTATATTATTAAAGTATATTATTAAAGTATATTATTAAAGTATATTATTAAGTATATTATTAAGTATATTATTAAAGTATATTATTAAACTATATTATTAAGTATATTATTAAGTATATTATTAAAGTATATTATTAAACTATATTATTAACTATATTATTAAACTATATTATTAACTATATTATTAAAGTATATTATTAAAGTATATTATTCAACTATATTATTAAGTATATTATTAAGTATATTATTAAACTATATTATTAAAGTATATTATTAAGTATATTATTAAACTATATTATTAAAGTATATTATTAAACTATATTATTAAACTATATTATTAAACTATATTATTAAACTATATTATTAAGTATATTATAAAAGTATATTATTAAAGTATATTATTAAACTATATTATTAAACTATATTATTAAAGTATATTATTAAAGTATATTATTAAAGTATATTATTAAAGTATATTATTAAAGTATATTATTAAAGTATATTATTAAAGTATATTATTAAGTATATTATTAAAGTATATTATTAAGTATATTATTAAACTATATTATTAAACTATATTATTAAGTATATTATTAAACTATATTATTAAAGTATATTATTAAAGTATATTATTAAACTATATTATTCAACTATATTATTAAAGTATATTATTAAAGTATATTATTAAAGTATATTATTAAACTATATTATTAAACTATATTATTAAAGTATATTATTAAAGTATATTATTAAGTATATTATTAAACTATATTATTAAAGTATATTATTAAACTATATTATTAAAGTATATTATTAAACTATATTATTAAAGTATATTATTAAAGTATATTATTAAACTATATTATTAAAGTATATTATTAAACTATATTATTAAACTATATTATTAAACTATATTATTAAACTATATTATTAAACTATATTATTAAACTATATTATTAAGTATATTATTAAAGTATATTATTAAAGTATATTATTAAACTATATTATTAAAGTATATTATTAAACTATATTATTAAAGTATATTATTAAAGTATATTATTAAACTATATTATTAAACTATATTATTAAACTATATTATTAAAGTATATTATTAAAGTATATTATTAAAGTATATTATTAAGTATATTATTAAAGTATATTATTAAAGTATATTATTAAACTATATTATTAAACTATATTATAAACTATATTATTAAACTATAGTATAAAGTATATTATTAAAGTATATTATTAAAGTATATTATTAAACTATATTATTAAAGTATATTAATAAAGTATATTATTAAACTATATTAATAAACTATATTATTAAACTATATTATTAAAGTATATTATTAAAGTATATTATTCAAGTATATTATTCAAGTATATTATTCAAGTATATTATTAAAGTATATTATTAAAGTATATTATTAAAGTATATTATTAAGTATATTATTTAAAGTATATTATTAAACTATATTATTAAACTATATTATTAAGTATATTATTAAGTATATTATTAAACTATATTATTAAACTATATTATTAAGTATATTATTAAAGTATATTATTAAAGTATATTATTAAAGTATATTATTCAACTATATTATTAAAGTAAATTATTAAAGTATATTATTAAACTATATTATTAAACTATATTAATAAACTATATTATTAAAGTATATTATTAAAGTATATTATTAAACTATATTATTAAACTATATTATTAAGTATATTATTAAAGTATATTATTAAAGTATATTATTAAAGTATATTATTCAACTATATTATTAAAGTATATTATTAAAGTATATTATTAAGTATATTATTAAACTATATTAATAAACTATATTATTAAACTATATTATTAAAGTATATTATTAAAGTATATTATTCAAGTATATTATTCAAGTATATTATTCAAGTATATTATTAAACTATATTATTAAAGTATATTATTAAACTATATTATTAAAGTATATTATTAAAGTATATTATTAAAGTATATTATTAAGTATATTATTAAAGTATATTATTCAACTATATTATTCAACTATATTATTCAACTATATTATTCAACTATATTATTAAAGTATATTTTTAAACTATATTATTAAGTATATTATTCAACTATATTATTAAAGTATATTATTAAAGTATATTTTTAAACTATATTATTAAGTATATTATTAAGTATATTATTAAAGTATATTATTAAAGTATATTATTAAGTATATTATTAAAGTATATTATTCAACTATATTATTAAAGTATATTATTAAAGTATATTATTA
Organism: Protomyctophum bolini; assembly: GCF_963924005.1. Lineage (NCBI taxonomy): Eukaryota > Metazoa > Chordata > Actinopteri > Myctophiformes > Myctophidae > Protomyctophum > Protomyctophum bolini. The sequence continues at coordinate 204,063 of NW_027665869.1, forward strand.
AAGTATATTATTAAAGTATATTATTAAACTATATTATTCAACTATATTATTAAACTATATTATTAAACTATATTATTCAAGTATATTATTAAAGTATATTATTAAACTATATTATTAAGTATATTATTAAACTATATTATTAAAGTATATTATTAAGTATATTATTAAACTATATTATTAAAGTATATTAATAAACTATATTATTAAAGTATATTTTTAAAGTATATTATTAAAGTATATTATTAAAGTATATTATTAAGTATATTATTAAACTATATTATTAAAGTATATTATTAAAGTATATTATTAAAGTATATTATTAAAGTATATTATTAAAGTATATTATTAAACTATATTATTAAGTATATTATTAAAGTATATTATTAAACTATATTATTAAACTATATTATTAAGTATATTATTAAGTATATTATTAAACTATATTATTAAACTATATTATTAAGTATATTATTAAGTATATTATTAAAGTATATTATTAAAGTATATTATTAAACTATATTAATAAACTATATTATTAAACTATATTATTAAACTATATTATTAAGTATATTATTAAAGTATATTATTAAAGTATATTATTAAAGTATATTATTAAAGTATATTATTAAAGTATATTATTAAAGTATATTATTAAACTATATTATTAAGTATATTATTAAGTATATTATTAAACTATATTATTAAAGTATATTATTAAGTATATTATTAAACTATATTATTAAAGTATATTATTAAAGTATATTATTAAAGTATATTATTAAAGTATATTATTAAAGTATATTATTAAAGTATATTATTAAAGTATATTATTAAGTATATTATTAAGTATATTATTAAACTATATTATTAAACTATATTATTAAGTATATTATTAAACTATATTATTAAAGTATATTATTAAAGTATATTATTAAAGTATATTATTAAAGTATATTATTAAAGTATATTATTAAAGTATATTATTAAAGTATATTATTAAACTATATTATTAAACTATATTATTAAACTATATTATTAAACTATATTATTAAGTATATTATTAAAGTATATTATTAAACTATATTATTAAACTATATTATTAAACTATATTATTAAACTATATTATTAAAGTATATTTTTAAAGTATATTATTAAAGTATATTATTAAAGTATATTATTAAGTATATTATTAAACTATATTATTAAAGTATATTATTAAAGTATATTATTAAAGTATATTATTAAAGTATATTATTAAACTATATTATTAAGTATATTATTAAGTATATTATTAAACTATATTATTAAAGTATATTATTAAGTATATTATTAAAGTATATTATTAAAGTATATTATTAAAGTATATTATTAAAGTATATTATTAAAGTATATTATTAAAGTATATTATTAAACTATATTATTAAACTATATTATTAAGTATATTATTAAGTATATTATTAAACTATATTATTAAACTATATTATTAAGTATATTATTAAACTATATTATTAAAGTATATTATTAAGTATATTATTAAACTATATTATTCAACTATATTATTAAAGTATATTATTAAAGTATATTATTAAAGTATATTATTAAAGTATATTATTAAACTATATTATTAAACTATATTATTAAGTATATTATTAAACTATATTATTAAAGTATATTATTAAACTATATTATTAAAGTATATTATTAAAGTATATTATTAAAGTATATTATTAAAGTATATTATTAAACTATATTATTAAACTATATTATTAAACTATATTATTAAACTATATTATTAAGTATATTATTAAAGTATATTATTAAAGTATATTATTAAAGTATATTATTAAACTATATTATTAAATTATATTATTAAACTATATTATTAAACTATATTATTAAACTATATTATTAAACTATATTATTAAAGTATATTATTAAGTATATTATTAAACTATATTATTAAAGTATATTAATAAACTTTATTATTAAAGTATATTTTTAAAGTATATTATTAAAGTATATTATTAAAGTATATTATTAAGTATATTATTAAACTATATTATTAAAGTATATTATTAAAGTATATTATTAAAGTATATTATTAAAGTATATTATTAAAGTATATTATTAAACTATATTATTAAGTATATTATTAAACTATATTATTAAAGTATATTATTAAGTATATTATTAAAGTATATTATTAAAGTATATTATTAAACTATATTATTAAACTATATTATTAAGTATATTATTAAAGTATATTATTAAACTATATTATTAAACTATATTATTAAGTATATTATTAAGTATATTATTAAACTATATTATTAAACTATATTATTAAGTATATTATTAAAGTATATTATTAAAGTATATTATTAAAGTATATTATTAAGTATATTATTAAACTATATTATTAAACTATATTATTAAATTATATTATTAAAGTATATTATTAAAGTATATTATTAAAGTATATTATTAAAGTATATTATTAAACTATATTATTAAGTATATTATTAAGTATATTATTAAACTATATTATTAAACTATATTATTAAGTATATTATTAAAGTATATTATTAAAGTATATTATTCAACTATATTATTAAAGTATATTATTAAAGTATATTATTCAACTATATTATTAAAGTATATTATTAAAGTATATTATTAAACTATATTAATAAACTATATTATTAAAGTATATTATTAAAGTATATTATTAAGTATATTATTAAAGTATATTATTAAAGTATATTATTAAAGTATATTATTAAAGTATATTATTAAGTATATTATTAAGTATATTATTAAAGTATATTATTAAACTATATTATTAAGTATATTATTAAGTATATTATTAAAGTATATTATTAAACTATATTATTAACTATATTATTAAACTATATTATTAACTATATTATTAAAGTATATTATTAAAGTATATTATTCAACTATATTATTAAGTATATTATTAAGTATATTATTAAACTATATTATTAAAGTATATTATTAAACTATATTATTAAACTATATTATTAAGTATATTATTAAGTATATTATTAAACTATATTATTAAACTATATTATTAAGTATATTATTAAACTATATTATTAAAGTATATTATTAAAGTATATTATTAAACTATATTATTCAACTATATTATTAAAGTATATTATTAAACTATATTATTAAAGTATATTATTAAACTATATTATTAAAGTATATTATTAAAGTATATTATTAAAGTATATTATTAAGTATATTATTAAACTATATTATTAAAGTATATTATTATACTAGGAGAGGAGAGGAGAGGAGAGGAGAGGAGAGGAGAGGAGAGGAGAGGAGAGGAGAGGAGAGGAGAGGA